>NC_068437.1:61102312-61114484 GCF_023373465.1 Oncorhynchus keta
ACATGACTACACCGCAGTGAGAATACTGGTATGACACCTGGTATTACATGACTACACCGCAGTGAGAATACTGGTATGACACCTGGTATTACATGACTACACCGCAGTGAGAATACTGGTATGACACCTGGTATTACATGACTACACCGCACTGAGAATACTGGTATGACACCTGGTATTACATGACTACACCGCAGTGAGAATACTGGTATGACACCTGGTATTACATGACTACACCGCACTGAGAATACTGGTATGACACCTGGTATTACATGACTACACCGCAGTGAGAATACTGGTATGACACCTGGTATTACATGACTACACCGCAGTGAGAATACTGGTATGACACCTGGTATTACACGACTACACCGCAGTGAGAATACTGGTATGACACCTGGTATTACATGACTACAGTGCAGTGAGAATACTGGTATGACACCTGGTATTACATGACTACACCGCAGTGAGAATACTGGTATGACACCTGGTATTACATGACTACAGTGCAGTGAGAATACTGGTATGACACCTGGTATTACACGACTACACCGCACTGAGAATACTGGTATGACACCTGGTATTACACGACTACACCGCACTGAGAATACTGGTATGACACCTGGTATTACATGACTACACCGCACTGAGAATACTGGTATGACACCTGGTATTACATGACTACACCGCAGTGAGAATACTGGTATGACACCTGGTATTACATGACTACACCGCACTGAGAAAACTGGTATGACACCTGGTATTACATGACTACACCGCACTGAGAATACTGGTATGACACCTGGTATTACATGACTACACCGCACTGAGAATACTGGTATGACACCTGGTATTACATGACTACAGTGCAGTGAGAATACTGGTATGACACCTGGTATTACATGACTACACCGCAGTGAGAATACTGGTATGACACCTGGTATTACATGACTACACCGCAGTGAGAATACTGGTATGACACCTGGTATTACATGACTACACCGCAGTGAGAATACTGGTATGACACCTGGTATTACATGACTACAGTGCAGTGAGAATACTGGTATGACACCTGGTATTACATGACTACACCGCAGTGAGAATACTGGTATGACACCTGGTATTACATGACTACACCGCAGTGAGAATACTGGTATGACACCTGGTATTACATGACTACACCGCAGTGAGAATACTGGTATGACACCTGGTATTACATGACTACAGTGCAGTGAGAATACTGGTATGACACCTGGTATTACATGACTACACCGCACTGAGAATACTGGTATGACACCTGGTATTACATGACTACACCGCAGTGAGAATACTGGTATGACACCTGGTATTACATGACTACACCGCACTGAGAATACTGGTATGACACCTGGTATTACATGACTACACCGCAGTGAGAATACTGGTATGACACCTGGTATTACACGACTACACCGCAGTGAGAATACTGGTATGACACCTGGTATTACATGACTACAGTGCAGTGAGAATACTGGTATGACACCTGGTATTACATGACTACAGTGCAGTGAGAATACTGGTATGACACCTGGTATTACATGACTACACCGCAGTGAGAATACTGGTATGACACCTGGTATTACATGACTACACCGCACTGAGAATACTGGTATGACACCTGGTATTACATGACTACACCGCAGTGAGAATACTGGTATGACACCTGGTATTACATGACTACAGTGCAGTGAGAATACTGGTATGACACCTGGTATTACATGACTACACCGCAGTGAGAATACTGGTATGACACCTGGTATTACATGACTACAGTGCAGTGAGAATACTGGTATGACACCTGGTATTACATGACTACAGTGTAGTGAGAATACTGGTATGACACCTGGTATTACATGACTACACCGCACTGAGAATACTGGTATGACACCTGGTATTACATGACTACAGTGCAGTGAGAATACTGGTATGACACCTGGTATTACATGACTACAGTGCAGTGAGAATACTGGTATGACACCTGGTATTACATGACTACACCGCACTGAGAATACTGGTATGACACCTGGTATTACATGACTACACCGCAGTGAGAATACTGGTATGACACCTGGTATTACATGACTACAGTGCAGTGAGAATACTGGTATGACACCTGGTATTACATGACTACACCGCAGTGAGAATACTGGTATGACACCTGGTATTACATGACTACACCGCAGTGAGAATACTGGTATGACACCTGGTATTACATGACTACACCGCAGTGAGAATACTGGTATGACACCTGGTATTACATGACTACAGTGCAGTGAGAATACTGGTATGACACCTGGTATTACATGACTACAGTGCAGTGAGAATACTGGTATGACACCTGGTATTACATGACTACACCGCACTGAGAATACTGGTATGACACCTGGTATTACATGACTACACCGCAGTGAGAATACTGGTATGACACCTGGTATTACATGACTACACCGCACTGAGAATACTGGTATGACACCTGGTATTACATGACTACACCGCAGTGAGAATACTGGTATGACACCTGGTATTACATGACTACACCGCACTGAGAATACTGGTATGACACCTGGTATTACATGACTACACCGCACTGAGAATACTGGTATGACACCTGGTATTACATGACTACAGTGCAGTGAAAATACTGAGAGACAGAACAACTCCCTGCCTCGCTCCACTCAGGCCTTATCTGGATATGTGTGGTCCTTAGTTACTCCTTAGTTACTCCTTAGTTACTCCTTAGTTACTCCTTAGTTACTCCTTAGTTACTCCTTAGTTACTCCTTAGATACTCCTTAGTTACTCCTTAGTTACTCCTTAGTTACTCCTTAGATACTCCTTAGTTACTCATTAGTTACTCCTTAGTTACTGCTGCTTCAACATTACTGACAGAGCAGGCTTCTCTCTGTTTCATACTGCAGGTCTCTAAAGCACCTTGTGGGGCGAAGTCTATTCGGATAGTATTCAGACCCCTTGACATTTTCCACATTTTATGTTACAGACTTATTCTAAAATTGATAAAATCAATTGTTTTCCTCATCAATTTACACACAACATCACATAAAGACAAAGTGAAAATAGGTTTTTCGAAATGATTGCAAATTTAAAAACTTAAATATAACATTTGCCTAAGTATTCAGACCCTTTGCTATGAGACTCAAAATTGAGCTCAGGTTCATCCTGTTTCCATTGATCATCCTTGATGTTTCTACAACTTGATTGGAGTCCACCTGTGGTAATTTTAATTGTTATGACATGATTTGGAAAGGCAAACACCTGTCTATATAAGGTCCCACAGTTGACAGGTGCATGTCAGAGCAAAAACCAAACAATGAGGTTGAAGGAATTGTTAGTTAGAGCGAGACAGGATTGTGTCTAGGCACAGATCTGGGGAAGGGTACCAAAACATTTCTGCAGTATTGAAGGTCCCCAAGAACACAGAGGCCTCCATCATTCTGCAGCATTGAAGGTCCCCAAGAACAGAGGCCTCCATCATTCTGCAGCATTGAAGGTCCCCAAGAACACAGTGGCCTCCATCATTCTGCAGCATTGAAGGTCCCCAAGAACACAGTGGCCTCCATCATTCTGCAGTATTGAAGGTCCCCAAGAACACAGTGGCCTCCATCATTCTGCAGCATTGAAGGTCCCCAAGAACACAGTGGCCTCCATCATTCTGCAGTATTGAAGGTCCCCAAGAACACAGTGGCCTCCATCATTCTGCAGCATTGAAGGTCCCCAAGAACACAGTGGCCTCCATCATTCTGCAGCATTGAAGGTCCCCAAGAACACAGTGGCCTCCATCATTCTGCAGTATTGAAGGTCCCCAAGAACACAGTGGCCTCCATCATTCTGCAGCATTGAAGGTCCCCAAGAACACAGTGGCCTCCATCATTCTGCAGCATTGAAGGTCCCCAAGAACACAGTGGCCTCCATCATTCTGCAGTATTGAAGGTCCCCAAGAACACAGTGGCCTCCATCATTCTGCAGTATTGAAGGTCCCCAAGAACACAGTGGCCTCCATCATTCTGCAGTATTGAAGGTCCCCAAGAACACAGTGGCCTCCATCATTCTGCAGTATTGAAGGTCCCCAAGAACAGTGGCCTCCATCATTCTTATATGGAAGAAGTTTGGAACCACCAAGACTCTTCCTAGAGCTGGCCGCCCGGACAAACTGAGAAACTGGGGGAGAAGAGCCTTGGTCAGGGAGGTGAACAAGAACCTGATGGTCACTCTGACAGAGCTCCAGAGTTCCTCTGTGGAGATGAGAGAACCTTCCAGATGGACAACCATCTCTGCAGCTCTCCACCAATCAGGCCTTTATAGTACAGTGGCCAGACGGAAACCACTCCTCAGTAAAAGGCACGACAGCCTGATACCCCCACTTGTGGACGTCGGGCCCTCATACCACCCTCATGGAGTCTGTTTCTGACCGTTTGAGCAGACACATGCATATTTGTGGCCTGCTGGAGGTCATTTTGCAGGGCTCTGGCAGTGCTCCTCCTGCTCCTCCTTGCACAAAGGCGGAGGTAGCGGTCCTGCTGCAGGGTTGTTGCCCTCCTACGGCCTCCTCCACGTCTCCTGATGTACTGGCCTGTCTCCTGGTAGCGCCTCCATGCTCTGGACACTACGCTGACAGACACAGCAAACCATCTTGCCACAGATCGCATTGATGTGCCATTCTGGATGAGCTGCACGACCTGAGCCACTTGTGTGGGTTGTAGACTCCGTCTCTTGCTACCACTAGAGTGAAAGCACATTCAAAAGTGACCAAAACATCAGCCAGGAAGCATGAGAACTGAGAAGTGGTCTGTGGTTGTCACCTGCAGAACCACTCCTTTATTGGGGGTGTCTTGCTAATTGCCTATAATTTCCAACTGTTGTCTCTTCCATTTGCACAACAGCATGTGAAATTTATTGTTCAATCAGTGTTGCTTCCTAAGTGGACAGTTTGATTTCACAGAAGTGTGATTGACTTGGAGTTACATTGTGTTGTTTAAGTGTTCCCTTTATATTTTTATGTCACCAAATAATTGATTGAAACTGTTTTGCAATGAAGGTCTCCAGTAGCCTCAACAGCAGGTACTGCCGGAGGACAGCTAGCTTCCATCCTCCTCTGGGTATATTGACTTCAACACAAAATCTAGGAGGCTCATAGGCCTCACCTCCCTTCCATAGAGATACATGGTAATTGTGACACATTCCGGAGGACGTCCTCTAACCAATCAAAGCTTTTTTTGAACTGACATGTTGTCCATCCAATCAAATCAAATCAAATTGTATTTGTCACATACACATGGTTAGCAGATGTTAATGCGAGTGTAGCGAAATGCTTGTGCTTCTAGTTCTGACAATGCAGTAATAACCAACAAGTAATCTAGCTAACAATTCCAAAACTACGACCTTATAGACACAAGTGTAAGGGGATAAAGAATATGTACATAAAGATATATGAATGAGTGATGGTACAGAGCGGCATAGGCAAGATACAGTAGATGGTATTGAGTACAGTATATACATATGAGATGAGTATGTAAACAAAGTGGCATAGTTTAAAGTGGCTAGTGACACATGTATTACATAAAAATGCAGTAGATGATATAGAGTACAGTATATACGTATACATATTAGATGAATATTGTAGGGTATGTAAACATTATATTAAGTAGCATTCTTTAAAGTGGCTAGTGATATTTATAGTCCATCTGGTCAGGGTAACGTTATGTATTTATAGTCCATCTGGTCAGGGTAATGTTATGTATTTATAGTCCATCTGGTCAGGGTAACATTATGTATTTATAGTCCATCTGGTCAGGGTAATGTTATGTATTTATAGTCCATCTGGTCAGGGTAATGTTATGTATTTATAGTCCATCTGGTCAGGGTAATGTTATGTATTTATAGTCCATCTGGTCAGGGTAACGTTATGTATTTATAGTCCATCTGGTCAGGGTAACGTTATGTATTTATAGTCCATCTGGTCAGGGTAACATTATGTATTTATAGTCCATCTGGTCAGGGTAAACTAATTGGTAACGTTATGTATTTATAGTCCATCTGGTCAGGGTAACGTTATGTATTTATAGTCCATCTGGTCAGGGTAACGTTATGTATTTATAGTCCATCTGGTCAGGGTAACGTTATGTATTTATAGTCCATCTGGTCAGGGTAACGTTATGTATTTATAGTCCATCTGGTCAGGGTAATGTTATGTATTTATAGTCCATCTGGTCAGGGTAACGTTATGTATTTATAGTCCATCTGGTCAGGGTAACGTTATGTATTTATAGTCCATCTGGTCAGGGTAACGTTATGTATTTATAGTCCATCTGGTCAGGGTAATGTTATGTATTTATAGTCCATCTGGTCAGGGTAACGTTATGTATTTATAGTCCATCTGGTCAGGGTAACGTTATGTATTTATAGTCCATCTGGTCAGGGTAACGTTATGTATTTATAGTCCATCTGGTCAGGGTAACGTTATGTATTTATAGTCCATCTGGTCAGGGTAAACTAATTGGTAACGTTATGTATTTATAGTCCATCTGGTCAGGGTAATGTTATGTATTTATAGTCCATCTGGTCAGGGTAACATTATGTATTTATAGTCCATCTGGTCAGGGTAACGTTATGTATTTATAGTCCATCTGGTCAGGGTAATGTTATGTATTTATAGTCCATCTGGTCAGGGTAACATTATGTATTTATAGTCCATCTGGTCAGGGTAACATTATGTATTTATAGTCCATCTGGTCAGGGTAAACTAATTGGTAACGTTATGTATTTATAGTCCATCTGGTCAGGGTAACGTTATGTATTTATAGTCCATCTGGTCAGGGTAACGTTATGTATTTATAGTCCATCTGGTCAGGGTAACGTTATGTATTTATAGTCCATCTGGTCAGGGTAACGTTATGTATTTATAGTCCATCTGGTCAGGGTAATGTTATGTATTTATAGTCCATCTGGTCAGGGTAACGTTATGTATTTATAGTCCATCTGGTCAGGGTAACGTTATGTATTTATAGTCCATCTGGTCAGGGTAACGTTATGTATTTATAGTCCATCTGGTCAGGGTAATGTTATGTATTTATAGTCCATCTGGTCAGGGTAACGTTATGTATTTATAGTCCATCTGGTCAGGGTAACGTTATGTATTTATAGTCCATCTGGTCAGGGTAACGTTATGTATTTATAGTCCATCTGGTCAGGGTAACGTTATGTATTTATAGTCCATCTGGTCAGGGTAAACTAATTGGTAACGTTATGTATTTATAGTCCATCTGGTCAGGGTAATGTTATGTATTTATAGTCCATCTGGTCAGGGTAACTTTATGTATTTATAGTCCATCTGGTCAGGGTAACGTTATGTATTTATAGTCCATCTGGTCAGGGTAACGTTATGTATTTATAGTCCATCTGGTCAGGGTAACGTTATGTATTTATAGTCCATCTGGTCAGGGTAACGTTATGTATTTATAGTCCATCTAGTCAGGGTAATGTTATGTATTTATAGTCCATCTAGTCAGGGTAACATTATGTATTTATAGTCCATCTGGTCAGGGTAAACTAATTGGTAATGTTATGTATTTATAGTCCATCTGGTCAGGGTAAACTAATTGGTAACGTTATGTATTTATAGTCCATCTGGTCAGGGTAACGTTATGTATTTATAGTCCATCTGGTCAGGGTAACATTATGTATTTATAGTCCATCTGGTCAGGGTAAACTAATTGGTAACGTTATGTATTTATAGTCCATCTGGTCAGGGTAACATTATGTATTTATAGTCCATCTGGTCAGGGTAACGTTATGTATTTATAGTCCATCTGGTCAGGGTAACATTATGTATTTATAGTCCATCTGGTCAGGGTAACGTTATGTATTTATAGTCCATCTGGTCAGGGTAACGTTATGTATTTATAGTCCATCTGGTCAGGGTAACATTATGTATTTATAGTCCATCTGGTCAGGGTAACGTTATGTATTTATAGTCCATCTGGTCAGGGTAACGTTATGTATTTATAGTCCATCTGGTCAGGGTAACGTTATGTATTTATAGTCCATCTGGTCAGGGTAACATTATGTATTTATAGTCCATCTGGTCAGGGTAAACTAATTGGTAACGTTATGTATTTATAGTCCATCTGGTCAGGGTAACGTTATGTATTTATAGTCCATCTGGTCAGGGTAACATTATGTATTTATAGTCCATCTGGTCAGGGTAACGTTATGTATTTATAGTCCATCTGGTCAGGGTAACATTATGTATTTATAGTCCATCTGGTCAGGGTAACATTATGTATTTATAGTCCATCTGGTCAGGGTAACGTTATGTATTTATAGTCCATCTGGTCAGGGTAATGTTATGTATTTATAGTCCATCTGGTCAGGGTAACGTTATGTATTTATAGTCCATCTGGTCAGGGTAATGTTATGTATTTATAGTCCATCTGGTCAGGGTAAACTAATTGGTAACGTTATGTATTTATAGTCCATCTGGTCAGGGTAACGTTATGTATTTATAGTCCATCTGGTCAGGGTAACGTTATGTATTTATAGTCCATCTGGTCAGGGTAACGTTATGTATTTATAGTCCATCTGGTCAGGGTAACGTTATGTATTTATAGTCCATCTGGTCAGGGTAACGTTATGTATTTATAGTCCATCTGGTCAGGGTAACGTTATGTATTTATAGTCCATCTGGTCAGGGTAAACTAATTGGTAACGTTATGTATTTATAGTCCATCTGGTCAGGGTAAACTAATTGGTAACGTTATGTATTTATAGTCCATCTGGTCAGGGTAAACTAATTGGTAACGTTATGTATTTATAGTCCATCTGGTCAGGGTAACGTTATGTATTTATAGTCCATCTGGTCAGGGTAAACTAATTGGTAACATTATGTATTTATAGTCCATCTGGTCAGGGTAACGTTATGTATTTATAGTCCATCTGGTCAGGGTAACGTTATGTATTTATAGTCCATCTGGTCAGGGTAATGTTATGTATTTATAGTCCATCTGGTCAGGGTAAACTAATTGGTAACATTATGTATTTATAGTCCATCTGGTCAGGGTAACGTTATGTATTTATAGTCCATCTGGTCAGGGTAACGTTATGTATTTATAGTCCATCTGGTCAGGGTAACGTTATGTATTTATAGTCCATCTGGTCAGGGTAACGTTATGTATTTATAGTCCATCTGGTCAGGGTAAACTAATTGGTAACGTTATGTATTTATAGTCCATCTGGTCAGGGTAAACTAATTGGTAACGTTATGTATTTATAGTCCATCTGGTCAGGGTAACGTTATGTATTTATAGTCCATCTGGTCAGGGTAACGTTATGTATTTATAGTCCATCTGGTCAGGGTAATGTTATGTATTTATAGTCCATCTGGTCAGGGTAACGTTATGTATTTATAGTCCATCTGGTCAGGGTAACGTTATGTATTTATAGTCCATCTGGTCAGGGTAAACTAATTGGTAACGTTATGTATTTATAGTCCATCTGGTCAGGGTAACGTTATGTATTTATAGTCCATCTGGTCAGGGTAACGTTATGTATTTATAGTCCATCTGGTCAGGGTAACGTTATGTATTTATAGTCCATCTGGTCAGGGTAACGTTATGTATTTATAGTCCATCTGGTCAGGGTAACGTTATGTATTTATAGTCCATCTGGTCAGGGTAACGTTATGTATTTATAGTCCATCTGGTCAGGGTAAACTAATTGGTAACGTTATGTATTTATAGTCCATCTGGTCAGGGTAACGTTATGTATTTATAGTCCATCTGGTCAGGGTAAACTAATTGGTAACGTTATGTATTTATAGTCCATCTGGTCAGGGTAACGTTATGTATTTATAGTCCATCTGGTCAGGGTAAACTAATTGGTAACGTTATGTATTTATAGTCCATCTGGTCAGGGTAACGTTATGTATTTATAGTCCATCTGGTCAGGGTAACGTTATGTATTTATAGTCCATCTGGTCAGGGTAATGTTATGTATTTATAGTCCATCTGGTCAGGGTAAACTAATTGGTAACGTTATGTATTTATAGTCCATCTGGTCAGGGTAATGTTATGTATTTATAGTCCATCTGGTCAGGGTAACGTTATGTATTTATAGTCCATCTGGTCAGGGTAACGTTATGTATTTATAGTCCATCTGGTCAGGGTAATGTTATGTATTTATAGTCCATCTGGTCAGGGTAAACTAATTGGTAACGTTATGTATTTATAGTCCATCTGGTCAGGGTAAACTAATTGGTAACGTTATGTATTTATAGTCCATCTGGTCAGGGTAACGTTATGTATTTATAGTTCATCTGGTCAGGGTAATGTTATGTATTTATAGTCCATCTGGTCAGGGTAACGTTATGTATTTATAGTCCATCTGGTCAGGGTAAACTAATTGGTAACGTTATGTATTTATAGTCCATCTGGTCAGGGTAACATTATGTATTTATAGTCCATCTGGTCAGGGTAACGTTATGTATTTATAGTCCATCTGGTCAGGGTAACGTTATGTATTTATAGTCCATCTGGTCAGGGTAAACTAATTGGTAACGTTATGTATTTATAGTCCATCTGGTCAGGGTAATGTTATGTATTTATAGTCCATCTGGTCAGGGTAACGTTATGTATTTATAGTCCATCTGGTCAGGGTAATGTTATGTATTTATAGTCCATCTGGTCAGGGTAAACTAATTGGTAACATTATGTATTTATAGTCCATCTGGTCAGGGTAACGTTATGTATTTATAGTCCATCTGGTCAGGGTAATGTTATGTATTTATAGTCCATCTGGTCAGGGTAACGTTATGTATTTATAGTCCATCTGGTCAGGGTAACATTATGTATTTATAGTCCATCTGGTCAGGGTAATGTTATGTATTTATAGTCCATCTGGTCAGGGTAATGTTATGTATTTATAGTCCATCTGGTCAGGGTAAACTAATTGGTAACGTTATGTATTTATAGTCCATCTGGTCAGGGTAACATTATGTATTTATAGTCCATCTGGTCAGGGTAACGTTATGTATTTATAGTCCATCTGGTCAGGGTAACATTATGTATTTATAGTCCATCTGGTCAGGGTAACGTTATGTATTTATAGTCCATCTGGTCAGGGTAACATTATGTATTTATAGTCCATCTGGTCAGGGTAACGTTATGTATTTATAGTCCATCTGGTCAGGGTAACGTTATGTATTTATAGTCCATCTGGTCAGGGTAACGTTATGTATTTATAGTCCATCTGGTCAGGGTAATGTTATGTATTTATAGTCCATCTGGTCAGGGTAACGTTATGTATTTATAGTCCATCTGGTCAGGGTAAACTAATTGGTAACGTTATGTATTTATAGTCCATCTGGTCAGGGTAACGTTATGTATTTATAGTCCATCTGGTCAGGGTAACGTTATGTATTTATAGTCCATCTGGTCAGGGTAACGTTATGTATTTATAGTCCATCTGGTCAGGGTAACGTTATGTATTTATAGTCCATCTGGTCAGGGTAACGTTATGTATTTATAGTCCATCTGGTCAGGGTAACGTTATGTATTTATAGTCCATCTGGTCAGGGTAACGTTATGTATTTATAGTCCATCTGGTCAGGGTAATGTTATGTATTTATAGTCCATCTGGTCAGGGTAATGTTATGTATTTATAGTCCATCTGGTCAGGGTAACGTTATGTATTTATAGTCCATCTGGTCAGGGTAACGTTATGTATTTATAGTCCATCTGGTCAGGGTAACGTTATGTATTTATAGTCCATCTGGTCAGGGTAACGTTATGTATTTATAGTCCATCTGGTCAGGGTAAACTAATTGGTAACGTTATGTATTTATAGTCCATCTGGTCAGGGTAACGTTATGTATTTATAGTCCATCTGGTCAGGGTAATGATATGTATTCATAGTCCATCTGGTCAGGGTAAACTAATTGGTAATGTTATGTATTCATAGTCCATCTGGTCACGGTAAACTAATTGGTAACGTTCTGTATTTATAGTCCATCTGGTCAGGGTAAACTAATTGGTAACGTTCTGTATTTATAGTCCATCTGGTCAGGGTAAACTAATTGTAAACTAATTGGTAACGTTCTGTATTTATAGTCCATCTGGTCAGGG
>NC_068437.1:61114584-61159584 GCF_023373465.1 Oncorhynchus keta
GGGTAAACTAATTGGTAATGTTATGTATTCATATTTATTTACTCCCTGTAAACAAAAAGCCTGCTGACACTGAAACAACTCTGAGCTTTTTTTCAAATGTTTGTTTTTTTAGCCCCTTTTTCTTCCCAATCCTCTGGTCACTCGGTGTAATGATGTATCATAATGATGATAGTAATGACGGGTAGCCATTTTGGCTCACAAGTAATAGTTTCCCCTGAGACTCAGACTACAGAAGAGATTCCTTTAGGAAAAAGAGCTGTGCAAGAGGTTATTCACCAATCCTGTGTGTGTGTGTGTGTGTGTGTGTGTGTGTGTGTGTGTGTGTGTGTGTGTGTGTGTGTGTGTGTGTGTGTGTGTGTGTGTGTGTGTGTGTGTGTGTGTGTGTGTGTGTGTGTGTGTGTGTGTGTGTGTGTGTGTGTGTGTGTGTGTGTGTGTGTGTGTGTGTGTGTGTGTGGACCCACTGCCTGGAGCATGTCTGTTTTAGAGTGTTGTCACCCCTCTTCTTGGCATCAAGCCATTATCATGTTAATCTGCAGGGTTCCCCAACTGGCGGCCCGTGGGTGGTTTTACTCTTCAGAGCAAAAAATACATATATATATATATATTAGTATTGTTGGACAGAAGAGACTGTAAAAACACCAAGAAATCAGCTGCAAGTGATTTTATATCTGTTTGGGCTTCTTGTCTACAAATTATGTTTAATTATGTTCTGGCCCCCCGACAATCCGCTCAGGAAAAGAAACGGCCCGAGGCTGAATCTAGTTGATGATTCCTGACAGTAATTAATGCACACGGACTTCTATGGTATATGGACTCACAGAGATGAGCTACTACGCTATTCGCCAACACACCTGACTATTGTCATGCTGCTCCTGTTTTTATCTCTGTGTATCTCTCCTTCTCTGTGTATCTTTCCTTCTCTGTGTATCTCTCCTTCTCTGTGTGTCTCTCCTTCTCTGTGTGTCTCTCCTTCTCTTTGTATCTCTCCTTCTCTGTGTGTCTCTCCTTCTCTGTGTATCTCTCCTTCTCTGTGTATCTCTCCTTCTCTGTGTATCTCTCCTTCTCTGTGTATCTCTCCTTCTCTGTGTATCTCTCCTTCTCTGTGTATCTCTCCTTCTCTGTGTATCTCTCCTTCTCTGTGTATCTCTCCTTCTCTGTGTATCTCTCCTTCTCTGTGTATCTCTCCTTCTCTGTGTATCTCTCCTTCTCTGTGTATCTCTCCTTCTCTGTGTATCTCTCCTTCTCCTTCTCTGTGTATCTCTCCTTCTCTTAACATTTCTTGTATCGTTCTGTATTATTAATGTTTCCACCACTTCTTTTGCACTGGTTAATGCATGAAAAACTCTCTCTCTCCCCCCCCTCTCTCTCTCTCTCTCTCTCTCTCTCTCTCTCTCTCTCTCTCTCTCTCTCTCTCTCTCTCTCTCTCTCTCTCTCTCTCTCTCTCTCTCTCTCTATCTCTCTCTCTCTACCCCCCTCTCTCTCTCCCAAGGACACATCCAACACTAATATAACTTAAGAATCCTACTGGGACCAAGGACAACATCCAGCACTAATTTCACAACCACATGTGGGTTGTCATCTTGACCCACCTGGAGTGGATGATTAAGAGCAGGTTGGTATAATGACTTGTAACATCCAGAACATCGGTAGACACAAAGCGACTGCATGCATTTATTAACTAGATTTTTCAGAGTTTATAGTCTATATGTTCAGCAGGCCTAGCTACATTTTCAGAGTTTATTGTCTACATGTTCAGTTGGCCTTGCTACATTTCTGTCACGTTCTGACCTTTATTTCCTGTGTTTTGTATTTAGTTAGTATGGTCAGGGCGTGAGTTGGGTGGGCAGTCTATGTTTGTTTTTCTACGATTTGGGTATTTGGGTATAGTATGGTTCTCAATCAGAGGCAGGTGTCATTAGTTGTCTCTGATTGAGAATCATACTTAGGTAGCCTGGGTTTCACTGTGTGTTTGTGGGTGATTGTTCCTGTCTCTGTCTTTGCACCAGATAGGACTGTTTTGAGTTTTCACATTTCTTGTTTTTGTTAGTTTGTTCATGTGAAGTGATTTATTAAAGCATGAATCAAAACAACCACGCTGCGCTTTGGTCCGCCTCTCGTTTAGATGAAGAAACCATTACAATTTCCTGTAGGCCTACAGTTGAAGTTGAAAGTTAACATACACCTTAGCCAAACTCAGTTTTCACAATTCCTGACATTTAATCCTAGTAAAAATTTCCTGTCTTAGGTCAGTTAGGATCACCACTTTATTTTAAGAATGTGAAATGTCAAAATAATAGTAGAGAGAATGATTTCTTTCAGCTTTAATACTTTCATTGTCTATTTGGAAGACCCATTTGCGACCAAGCTTTAAAATTAACTTCCTGACTTGGGATGTTGCTTCAATGTATCCACATAAATTCCCTCCTCATGATGCCATCTATTTTGTGAAGTGCACCAGTCCCGCCTGCAGCAAAGCACCCCCACAACATGATGCTGCCATCCCAGTGCTTCACGGTTGGGATGGTGTTCTTCGGCTTGCAAGCCGCTATGTTTTCCTCCAAACATAACGATGGTCATTATGGCCAAACGGTTCTAATTTTGTTTCATCAGACCAGAGGACATTTCTCCAAAAAGTATGATCTTTGTCCCCATGTGCAGTTGCAAACCGTAGTCTGGCTTTTTTATGGTGATTTTGGAGCAGTGGCTTCTTCCTTGCTGAGCGGCCTTTCAGGTTATGTCGATATAGGACTCGTTTTACTGTGGATATAGATACTTTTGTACCTTTTTCCTCCAGCATCGTCACATGGTCCTTTGCTGTTGTTCTGGAATTGATTTGCACTTTTCGCACCAAAGTATGTTCATCTTTAGGAGACAGAATGCGTCTCCTTCCTGAGCGGTAAGATGGCTGCGTTGTCCCATGGTGTTTATACTTGGGTACTATTGTTTAAACAGATGAATGTGGTGCCTTCAGGCATTTGTAAATTGCTCCCAAAGATGAACCAGACTCGTGGAGGTCTACAATGGTTTTTCTGCGGTCTTGGCTGATTTCTTTTGATTTTTCCATGATGTCAAGCAAAGAGGCACTGAGTTTGAAGGTAGGCCTTGAAATACATCCACAGGTACACCTCCAATTGACTCAAATTATGTCAATGTGACTTTCAGAAGCAATGATATCATTATCTGTGATTTTCCAAGCTGTTTAAAGGCACAATCAACTTAGTGTATGTAAACTTCTGACCCACTGGAATTTTTAATGAATCACCCCTTACCCCCAGTGTTTAATGAATAACCCCACCTTACCTCCAGTGTTTAATGAATAACCCCTTACCTCCAGTGTTTAATGAATAACCCCACCTTACCTCCAGTGTTTAATGAATAACCCCACCTTACCTCCAGTGTTTAATGAATAACCCCACCTTACCTCCAGTGTTTAATGAATAACCCCACCTTACCTCCAGTATTTAATGAATAACCCCACCTTACCTCCAGTGTTTAATGAATAACCCCACCTTACCTCCAGTGTTTAATGAATAACCCCACCTTACCTCCAGTGTTTAATGAATAACCCCACCTTACCTCCAGTGTTTAATGAATAACCCCACCTTACCTCCAGTGTTTAATGAATAACCCCACCTTACCTCCAGTGTTTAATGAATAACCCCACCTTACCTCCAGTGTTTAATGAATCACCCCACCTTACCTCCAGTGTTTAATGAATAACCCCACCTTACCTCCAGTGTTTAATGAATAACCCCTTACCTCCAGTGTTTAATGAATAACCCCACCTTACCTCCAGTGTTTAATGAATAACCCCACCTTACCTCCAGTGTTTAATGAATAACCCCTTACCTCCAGTGTTTAATGAATAACCCCTTACCTCCAGTGTTTAATCAATAACCCCACCTTACCTCCAGTGTTTAATGAATAACCCCACCTTACCCCCAGTGTTTAATGAATAACCCCACCTTACCTCCAGTGTTTAATGAATAACCCCACCTTACCTCCAGTGTTTAATGAATAACCCCACCTTACCTCCAGTGTTTAATGAATCACCCCACCTTACCTCCAGTGTTTAATGAATAACCCCACCTTACCTCCAGTATTTATTGAATAACCCCTTACCTCCAGTGTTTAATGAATAACCCCTTACCTCCAGTGTTTAATGATTAACCCCACCTTACCTCCAGTGTTTAATGAATAACCCCACCTTACCTCCAGTGTTTAATGAATAACCCCACCTTACCTCCAGTGTTTAATGAATAACCCCACCTTACCTCCAGTGTTTAATGAATAACCCCACCTTACCTCCAGTGTTTAATGAATAACCCCACCTTACCTCCAGTGTTTAATGAATAACCCCACCTTACCTCCAGTGTTTAATGAATAACCCCACCTTACCTCCAGTGTTTAATGAATAACCCCACCTTACCTCCAGTGTTTAATGAATAACCCCACCTTACCTCCAGTGTTTAATGAATAACCCCACCTTACCTCCAGTGTTTAATGAATAACCCCACCTTACCTCCAGTGTTTAATGAATAACCCCACCTTACCTCCAGTGTTTAATGAATCACCCCACCTTACCTCCAGTGTTTAATGAATAACCCCACCTTACCTCCAGTATTTAATGAATAACCCCTTACCTCCAGTGTTTAATGAATAACCCCAGTGTACCTCCAGTGTTTAATGATTAACCCCACCTTACCTCCAGTGTTTAATGAATAACCCCACCTTACCTCCAGTGTTTAATGAATAACCCCACCTTACCTCCAGTGTTTAATGAATCACCCCACCTTACCTCCAGTGTTTAATGAATAACCCCACCTTACCTCCAGTGTTTAATGAATAACCCCACCTTACCTCCAGTGTTTAATGAATAACCCCACCTTACCTCCAGTGTTTAATGAATAACCCCACCTTACCTCCAGTGTTTAATGAATAACCCCACCTTACCTCCAGTGTTTAATGAATAACCCCACCTTACCTCCAGTGTTTAATGAATAACCCCACCTTACCTCCAGTGTTTAATGAATAACCCCACCTTACCTCCAGTGTTTAATGAATAACCCCACCTCCAGTGTTTAATGAATAACCCCACCTTACCAGTGTTTAATGAATAACCCCACCTTACCTCCAGTGTTTAATGAATAACCCCACCTTACCTCCAGTGTTTAATGAATAACCCCACCTTACCTCCAGTGTTTAATGAATAACCCCACCTTACCTCCAGTGTTTAATGAATAACCCCACCTCCAGTGTTTAATGAATAACCCCACTTACCTCCAGTGTTTAATGAATAACCCCACCTTACCTCCAGTGTTTAATGAATAACCCCACCTTACCTCCAGTGTTTAATGAATAACCCCTCCAGTGTTTAATGAATAACCCCTTACCAGTGTTTAATGAATAACCCCACCTTACCTCCAGTGTTTAATGAATAACCCCACCTTACCTCCAGTGTTTAAATGTGTTTAATAATAACCCACCTTACCTCCAGTGTTTAATGAATAACCCCCTTACCTCCAGTGTTTAATGAATAACCCCACCTTACCTCCAGTGTTTAATGAATAACCCCACCTTACCTCCAGTGTTTAATGAATCACCCCACCTTACCTCCAGTGTTTAATGAATAACCCCTTACCTCCAGTGTTTAATGAATAACCCCACCTTACCTCCAGTGTTTAATGAATAACCCCACCTTACCTCCAGTGTTTAATGAATAACCCCACCTTAGTCCAGTTTAATGAATAACCCCACCTTACCTCCAGTGTTTAATGAATAACCCCACCTTACCTCCAGTGTTTAATGAATAACCCCACCTTACCTCCAGTGTTTAATGAATAACCCCACCTTACCTCCAGTGTTTAATGAATAACCCCACCTCCTCCAGTGTTTAATGAATAACCCCACCTTACCTCCAGTGTTTAATGAATAACCTTACCTCCAGTGTTTAATTTAATCCAGTGTTTAATGAATAACCCCACCTTACCTCCAGTGTTTAATGAATAACCCCACCTTACCTCCAGTGTTTAATGAATAACCCCACCTTACCTCCAGTGTTTAATGAATAACCCCAGTGTTTAATGAATAACCCCACCTTACCTCCAGTGTTTAATGAATAACCCCACCTTACCTCCAGTGTTTAATGAATAACCCCACCTTACCTCCAGTGTTTAATGAATAACCCCACCTTACCTCCAGTGTTTAATGAATAACCCCACCTTACCTCCAGTGTTTAATGAATAACCCCACCTTACCTCCAGTGTTTAATGAATAACCCCACCTTACCTCCAGTGTTTAATGAATAACCCCACCTTACCTCCAGTGTTTAATGAATAACCCCACCTTACCTCCAGTGTTTAATGAATAACCCCACCTTACCTCCAGTGTTTAATGAATAACCCCACCTTACCTCCAGTGTTTAATGAATAACCCCACCTTACCTCCAGTGTTTAATGAATAACCCCTCCAGTGTTTAATGAATAACCCCACCTCCAGTGTTTAATGAATAACCCCACCTTACCTCCAGTGTTTAATGAATAACCCCACCTTACCTCCAGTGTTTAATGAATAACCCCACCTTACCTCCAGTGTTTAATGAATAACCCCACCTTACCTCCAGTGTTTAATGAATAACCCCACCTTACCTCCAGTGTTTAATGAATAACCCCACCTTACCTCCAGTGTTTAATGAATAACCCCACCTTACCTCCAGTGTTTAATGAATAACCCCACCTACCTCCAGTGTTTAATGAATAACCCCACCTTACCTCCAGTGTTTAATGAATAACCCCACCTTAATGAATAACTCCAGTGTTTAATGAATAACCCCACCTTACCTCCAGTGTTTAATGAATAACCCCACCTTACCTCCAGTGTTTAATGAATAACCCCACCTTACCTCCAGTGTTTAATGAATAACCCCACCTTACCTCCAGTGTTTAATGAATAACCCCACCTTGTTTACCTCCAGTGTTTAATGAATAACCCCCTTACCTCCAGTGTTTAATGAATAACCCCACCAGTGTTTAATGAATAACCCCCTCCAGTGTTTAATGAATAACCTCCAGTGTTTAATGAATAACCCCACCTTACCTCCAGTGTTTAATGATTAACCCCACCTTACCTCCAGTGTTTAATGAATAACCCCACCTTACCTCCAGTGTTTAATGAATAACCCCACCTTACCTCCAGTGTTTAATGAATAACCCCACCTTACCTCCAGTGTTTAATGAATAACCCCACCTTACCTCCAGTGTTTAATGAATAACCCCACCTTACCTCCAGTGTTTAATGAATAACCCCTTACCTCCAGTGTTTAATGAATAACCCCACCTTACCTCCAGTGTTTAATGAATAACCCCTTACCTCCAGTGTTTAATGAATAACCCCACCTTACCTCCAGTGTTTAATGAATAACCCCTTACCTCCAGTGTTTAATGAATAACCCCACCTTACCTCCAGTGTTTAATGAATAACCCCACCTTACCTCCAGTGTTTAATGAATAACCCCACCTTACCTCCAGTGTTTAATGAATAACCCCACCTTACCTCCAGTGTTTAATGAATAACCCCACCTTACCTCCAGTGTTTAATGAATAACCCCACCTTACCTCCAGTGTTTAATGAATAACCCCACCTTCCAGTGTTTAATGAATAACCCCACCTCCAGTGTTTAATGAATAACCCCACCTTACCTCCAGTGTTTAATGAATAACCCCACCTTACCCCCAGTGTTTAATGAATAACCCCACCTTACCTCCAGTGTTTAATGAATAACCCCACCTTACCTCCAGTGTTTAATGAATAACCCCACCTTACCTCCAGTGTTTAATGAATAACCCCACCTTACCTCCAGTGTTTAATGAATAACCCCACCTTACCTCCAGTGTTTAATGAATAACCCCACCTTACCTCCAGTATTTAATGAATAACCCCACCTTACCTCCAGTGTTTAATGAATAACCCCACCTTACCTCCAGTGTTTAATGAATAACCCCACCTCCAGTGTTTAATGAATAACCCCACCTCCAGTGTTTAATGAATAATAACCCCACCTTACCTCCAGTGTTTAATGAATAACCCCCTTACCTCCAGTGTTTAATGAATAACCCCACCTTACCTCCAGTGTTTAATGAATAACCCCACCTTACCTCCAGTGTTTAATGAATAACCCCACCTTACCTCCAGTGTTTAATGAATAACCCCACCTTACCTCCAGTGTTTAATGAATAACCCCACCTTACCTCCAGTGTTTAATGAATAACCCCCTCCAGTGTTTAATGAATAACCCCACCTTACCAGTGTTTAATGAATAACCCCACCTTACCTCCAGTGTTTAATGAATAACCCCACCTTACCTCCAGTGTTTAATGAATAACCCCACCTTACCTCCAGTGTTTAATGAATAACCCCACCTTACCTCCAGTGTTTAATGAATAACCCCAGTGTTTAATGAATAACCCCACCTTACCTCCAGTGTTTAATGAATAACCCCACCTTACCTCCAGTGTTTAATGAATAACCCCACCTTACCTCCAGTGTTTAATGAATAACCCCACCTTACCTCCAGTGTTTAATGAATAACCCCACCTTACCTCCAGTGTTTAATGAATAACCCCACCTTACCTCCAGTGTTTAATGAATAACCCCACCTTACCTCCAGTGTTTAATGAATAACCCCACCTTAGTGTTTAATGAATAACCTCCAGTGTTTAATGAATAACCCCACCTTACCTCCAGTGTTTAATGAATAACCCCACCTTACCTCCAGTGTTTAATGAATAACCCCACCTTACCTCCAGTGTTTAATGAATAACCCCACCTTACCTCCAGTGTTTAATGAATAACCCCACCTTACCTCCAGTGTTTAATGAATAACCCCACCTTACCTCCAGTGTTTAATGAATAACCCCACCTTACCTCCAGTGTTTAATGAATAACCCCTCCAGTGTTTAATGAATAACCCCACCTTACCTCCAGTGTTTAATGAATAACCCCACCTTACCTCCAGTGTTTAATGAATAACCCCACCTTACCTCCAGTGTTTAATGAATAACCCCACCTTACCTCCAGTGTTTAATGAATAACCCCACCTTACCTCCAGTGTTTAATGAATAACCCCACCTTACCTCCAGTGTTTAATGAATAACCCCACCTTACCTCCAGTGTTTAATGAATAACCCCACCAGTCCAGTTTTAATGAATAACCCCACCTTACCTCCAGTGTTTAATGAATAACCCCACCTTACCTCCAGTGTTTAATGAATAACCCCAGTGTTTAATGAATACCCCACCTTACCTCCAGTGTTTAATGAATAACCCCACCTTACCTCCAGTGTTTAATGAATAACCCCACCTTACCTCCAGTGTTTAATGAATAACCCCACCTTACCTCCAGTGTTTAATGAATAACCCCACCTTACCTCCAGTTTTACCTCCAGTGTTTAATGAATAACCCCACCTTACCTCCAGTGTTTAATGAATAACCCCACCTTACCTCCAGTGTTTAATGAATCACCCCTCCACCCCACCTTACCTCCAGTGTTTAATGAATAACCCCACCTTACCTCCAGTGTTTAATGAATAACCCCCTTACCTCCAGTGTTTAATGAATAATACCTTACCCCAGTGTTTAATGAATAACCCCACCTACCTCCAGTGTTTAATGAATAACCCCACCTTACCTCCAGTGTTTAATGAATAACCCCACCTTACCTCCAGTGTTTAATGAATAACCCCACCTTACCTCCAGTGTTTAATGAATAACCCCACCTTACCTCCAGTGTTTAATGAATAACCCCACCTTACCTCCAGTGTTTAATGAATAACCCCACCTTACCTCCAGTGTTTAATGAATAACCCCACCTTACCTCCAGTGTTTAATGAATAACCCCACCTTACCTCCAGTGTTTAATGAATAACCCCACCTTACCTCCAGTGTTTAATGAATAACCCCACCTTACCTCCAGTGTTTAATGAATAACCCCAGTGTTTAATGAATAACCCCACCTTACCTCCAGTGTTTAATGAATAACCCCACCTTACCTCCAGTGTTTAATGAATAACCCCACCTTACCTCCAGTGTTTAATGAATAACCCCACCTTACCTCCAGTGTTTAATGAATAACCCCACCTTACCTCCAGTGTTTAATGAATAACCCCACCTTACCTCCAGTGTTTAATGAATAACCCCACCTTACCTCCAGTGTTTAATGAATAACCCCACCTTACCTCCAGTGTTTAATGAATAACCCCACCTTACCTCCAGTGTTTAATGACTCACCCCACCTTACCTCCAGTGTTTAATGAATAACCCCACCTACCTCCAGTGTTTAATGAATAACCCCACCTTACCTCCAGTGTTTAATGAATAACCCCACCTTACCTCCAGTGTTTAATGAATAACCCCACCTTACCTCCAGTGTTTAATGAATAACCCCACCTTACCTCCAGTGTTTAATGAATAACCCCACCTTACCTCCAGTGTTTAATGAATAACCCCACCTTACCTCCAGTGTTTAATGAATAACCCCACCTTACCTCCAGTGTTTAATGAATAACCCCACCTCCAGTGTTTAATGAATAACCCCCTTACCTCCAGTGTTTAATGAATTAACCCCACCTTACCTCCAGTGTTTAATGAATAACCCCACCTTACCTCCAGTGTTTAATGAATAACCCCACCTTACCTCCAGTGTTTAATGAATCACCCCACCTTACCTCCAGTGTTTAATGAATAACCCCTTACCTCCAGTGTTTAATGAATAACCCCACCTTACCTCCAGTGTTTAATGATTAACCCCACCTTACCTCCAGTGTTTAATGAATAACCCCACCTTACCTCCAGTGTTTAATGAATAACCCCACCTTACCTCCAGTGTTTAATGAATAACCCCACCCTACCTCCAGTGTTTAATGAATAACCCCACCTTACCTCCAGTGTTTAATGAATAACCCCACCTTACCTCCAGTGTTTAATGAATAACCCCTTACCTCCAGTGTTTAATGAATAACCCCACCTTACCTCCAGTGTTTAATGAATCACCCCACCTTACCTCCAGTGTTTAATGAATAACCCCTTTTACCTCCAGTGTTTAATGAATAACCCCACCTTACCTCCAGTGTTTAATGAATAACCCCACCTTACCTCCAGTATTTAATGAATAACCCCACCTTACCTCCAGTGTTTAATGAATAACCCCACCTTACCTCCAGTATTTAATGAATAACCCCACCTTACCTCCAGTGTTTAATGAATAACCCCACCTTACCTCCAGTGTTTAATGAATAACCCCACCTTACCTCCAGTGTTTAATGAATAACCCCACCTTACCTCCAGTGTTTAATGAATAACCCCTTACCTCCAGTGTTTAATGAATAACCCCACCTTACCTCCAGTGTTTAATGAATAACCCCACCTTACCTCCAGTGTTTAATGAATAACCCCACCTTACCTCCAGTGTTTAATGAATAACCCCACCTTACCTCCAGTGTTTAATGAATAACCCCACCTTACCTCCAGTATTTAATGAATAACCCCACCTTACCTCCAGTGTTTAATGAATAACCCCACCTTACCTCCAGTGTTTAATGAATAACCCCACCTTACCTCCAGTGTTTAATGAATAACCCCACCTTACCTCCAGTGTTTAATGAATAACCCCACCTTACCTCCAGTGTTTAATGAATAACCCCCTTACCTCCAGTGTTTAATGAATAACCCCACCTTACCTCCAGTGTTTAATGAATAACCCCACCTTACCTCCAGTGTTTAATGAATAACCCCACCTTACCTCCAGTGTTTAATGAATAACCCCACCTTACCTCCAGTGTTTAATGAATCACCCCACCTTACCTCCAGTGTTTAATGAATAACCCCACCTTACCTCCAGTATTTAATGAATAACCCCTTACCTCCAGTGTTTAATGAATAACCCCACCTTACCTCCAGTATTTAATGAATAACCCCACCTTACCTCCAGTGTTTAATGAATAACCCCACCTTACCTCCAGTGTTTAATGAATAACCCCACCTACCTCCAGTGTTTAATGAATAACCCCACCTTACCTCCAGTGTTTAATGAATCACCCCACCTTACCTCCAGTGTTTAATGAATAACCCCACCTTACCTCCAGTGTTTAATGAATAACCCCACCTTACCTCCAGTGTTTAATGAATAACCCCACCTTACCTCCAGTGTTTAATGAATAACCCCACCTTACCTCCAGTGTTTAATGAATAACCCCACCTTACCTCCAGTGTTTAATGAATAACCCCACCTTACCTCCAGTGTTTAATGAATCACCCCACCTTACCTCCAGTGTTTAATGAATAACCCCACCTTACCTCCAGTGTTTAATGAATAACCCCACCTTACCTCCAGTGTTTAATGAATAACCCCACCTTACCTCCAGTATTTAATGAATAATAATAATAAGTGTTTAATAATAACCCCACCTTACCTCCAGTGTTTAATGAATAACCCCACCTTACCTCCAGTATTTAATGAATAACCCCAACTTACCTCCAGTGTTTAATGAATAACCCCACCTTACCTCCAGTGTTTAATGAATAACCCCACCTTACCTCCAGTGTTTAATGAATCACCCCACCTTACCTCCAGTGTTTAATGAATCACCCCACCTTACCTCCAGTGTTTAATGAATAACCCCACCTTACCTCCAGTGTTTAATGAATAACCCCACCTTACCTCCAGTGTTTAATGAATAACCCCACCTTACCTCAAGTGTTTAATGAATAACCCCACCTTACCTCCAGTGTTTAATGAATAACCCCACCTTACCTCCAGTGTTTAATGAATCACCCCACCTTACCTCCAGTGTTTAATGAATAACCCCTTACCTCCAGTGTTTAATGAATAACCCCACCTTACCTCCAGTATTTAATGAATAACCCCACCTTACCTCCAGTGTTTAATGAATAACCCCACCTTACCTCCAGTATTTAATGAATAACCCCACCTTACCTCCAGTGTTTAATGAATAACCCCAATAACCTTACCTCCAGTGTTTAATGAATAACCCCACCTTACCTCCAGTGTTTAATGAATCACCCCACCTTACCTCCAGTGTTTAATGAATAACCCCTTACCTCCAGTGTTTAATGAATAACCCCACCTTACCTCCAGTGTTTAATGAATAACCCCACCTTACCTCCAGTGTTTAATGAATAACCCCACCTTACCTCCAGTGTTTAATGAATAACCCCACCTTACCTCCAGTGTTTAATGAATAACCCCACCTTACCTCCAGTGTTTAATGAATAACCCCACCTCCAGTACCTCCAGTATTTAATGAATAACCCCACCTTACCTCCAGTGTTTAATGAATAACCCCACCTTACCTCCAGTATTTAATGAATAACCCCAACTGACCTCCAGTGTTTAATGAATAACCCCACCTTACCTCCAGTGTTTAATGAATAACCCCACCTTACCTCCAGTGTTTAATGAATCACCCCACCTTACCTCCAGTGTTTAATGAATAACCCCTTACCTCCAGTGTTTAATGAATAACCCCACCTTACCTCCAGTGTTTAATGAATAACCCCACCTTACCTCCAGTGTTTAATGAATAACCCCACCTTACCTCAAGTGTTTAATGAATAACCCCACCTTACCTCCAGTGTTTAATGAATCACCCCACCTTACCTCCAGTGTTTAATGAATAACCCCTTACCTCCAGTGTTTAATGAATAACCCCACCTTACCTCCAGTGTTTAATGAATAACCCCACCTTACCTCCAGTATTTAATGAATAACCCCACCTTACCTCCAGTGTTTAATGAATAACCCCACCTTACCTCCAGTGTTTAATGAATCACCCCACCTTACCTCCAGTGTTTAATGAATAACCCCTTACCTCCAGTGTTTAATGAATAACCCCACCTTACCTCCAGTGTTTAATGAATAACCCCACCTTACCTCCAGTGTTTAATGAATAACCCCACCTTACCTCAGTGTTTAATGAATAACCCCACCTTACCTCCAGTGTTTAATGAATCACCCCACCTTACCTCCAGTGTTTAATGAATAACCCCTTACCTCCAGTGTTTAATGAATAACCCCACCTTACCTCCAGTGTTTAATGAATAACCCCACCTCACCTCCAGTGTTTAATGCATCACCCCACCTTACCTCCAGTGTTTAATGAATAACCCCACCTTACCTCCAGTGTTTAATGAATAACCCCACCATACCTCCAGTGTTTAATGAATAACCCCACCTTACCTCCAGTATTTAATGAATAACCCCACCTTACCTCCAGTGTTTAATGAATAACCCCACCTTACCTCCAGTGTTTAATGAATAACCCCACCTTACCTCCAGTGTTTAATGAATAACCCCACCCTACCTCCAGTGTTTAATGAATAACCCCACCTTACCTCCAGTGTTTAATGAATAACCCCACCTTACCTCCAGTGTTTAATGAATAACCCCTTACCTCCAGTGTTTAATGAATAACCCCACCTTACCTCCAGTGTTTAATGAATAACCCCACCTTACCTCCAGTGTTTAATGAATAACCCCACCTTACCTCCAGTGTTTAATGAATAACCCCACCTTACCTCCAGTGTTTAATGAATAACCCCACCTTACCTCCAGTATTTAATGAATAACCCCACCTTACCTCCAGTGTTTAATGAATAACCCCACCTTACCTCCAGTGTTTAATGAATAACCCCACCTTACCTCCAGTGTTTAATGAATAACCCCACCTTACCTCCAGTGTTTAATGAATAACCCCACCTTACCTCCAGTATTTAATGATTAACCCCACCTTACCTCCAGGTGTTTAATGAATAACCCCACCTTACCTCCAGTGTTTAATGAATAACCCCTTACCTCCAGTGTTTAATGAATAACCCCACCTTACCTCCAGTGTTTAATGAATCACCCCACCTTACCTCCAGTGTTTAATGAATAACCCCTTACCTCCAGTGTTTAATGAATAACCCCACCTTACCTCCAGTGTTTAATGAATAACCCCACCTTACCTCCAGTATTTAATGAATAACCCCACCTTACCTCCAGTGTTTAATGAATAACCCCACCTTACCTCCAGTATTTAATGAATAACCCCACCTTACCTCCAGTGTTTAATGAATAACCCCACCTTACCTCCAGTGTTTAATGAATAACCCCACCTTACCTCCAGTGTTTAATGAATAACCCCACCTTACCTCCAGTGTTTAATGAATAACCCCTTACCTCCTCCAGTGTTTAATGAATAACCCCACCTTACCTCCAGTGTTTAATGAATAACCCCACCTTACCTCCAGTGTTTAATGAATAACCCCACCTTACCTCCAGTGTTTAATGAATAACCCCACCTTACCTCCAGTGTTTAATGAATAACCCCACCTTACCTCCAGTGTTTAATGAATAACCCCACCTTACCTCCAGTGTTTAATGAATAACCCCCTTACCTCCAGTGTTTAATGAATAACCCCACCTTACCTCCAGTGTTTAATGAATAACCCCACCTTACCTCAAGTGTTTAATGAATAACCCCACCTTACCTCCAGTGTTTAATGAATAACCCCACCTTACCTCCAGTGTTTAATGAATAACCCCTTACCTCCAGTGTTTAATGATTAACCCCACCTTACCTCCAGTGTTTAATGAATAACCCCACCTTACCTCCAGTGTTTAATGAATAACCCCACCTTACCTCCAGTGTTTAATGAATAACCCCACCTTACCTCCAGTGTTTAATGAATAACCCCACCTTACCTCCAGTGTTTAATGAATAACCCCACCTTACCTCCAGTGTTTAATGAATAACCCCACCTTACCTCCAGTGTTTAATGAATAACCCCTTACCTCCAGTGTTTAATGAATAACCCCACCTTACCTCCAGTATTTAATGAATAACCCCACCTTACCTCCAGTGTTTAATGAATAACCCCACCTTACCTCCAGTGTTTAATGAATAACCCCTTACCTCCAGTGTTTAATGATTAACCCCACCTTACCTCCAGTGTTTAATGAATCACCCCACCTTACCTCCAGTGTTTAATGAATAACCCCACCTTACCTCCAGTGTTTAATGAATAACCCCCCCACCTTACCTCCAGTGTTTAATGAATAACCCCACCTTACCTCCAGTGTTTAATGAATAACCCCACCTTACCTCCAGTGTTTAATGAATAACCCCACCTTACCTCCAGTGTTTAATGAATAACCCCACCTTACCTCCAGTGTTTAATGAATCACCCCACCCTACCTCCAGTGTTTAATGAATAACCCCTTACCTCCAGTGTTTAATGAATAACCCCACCTTACCTCCAGTGTTTAATGAATAACCCCACCTTACCTCCAGTATTTAATGAATAACCCCACCTTACCTCCAGTGTTTAATGAATAACCCCACCTTACCTCCAGTATTTAATGAATAACCCCAACTTACCTCCAGTGTTTAATGAATAACCCCACCTTACCTCCAGTGTTTAATGAATAACCCCACCTTACCTCCAGTGTTTAATGAATCACCCCACCTTACCTCCAGTGTTTAATGAATCACCCCACCTTACCTCCAGTGTTTAATGAATAACCCCACCTTACCTCCAGTGTTTAATGAATAACCCCACCTTACCTCCAGTGTTTAATGAATAACCCCACCTTACCTCAAGTGTTTAATGAATAACCCCACCTTACCTCCAGTGTTTAATGAATCACCCCACCTTACCTCCAGTGTTTAATGAATCACCCCACCTTACCTCCAGTGTTTAATGAATAACCCCTTACCTCCAGTGTTTAATGAATAACCCCACCTTACCTCCAGTATTTAATGAATAACCCCACCTTACCTCCAGTGTTTAATGAATAACCCCACCTTACCTCCAGTATTTAATGAATAACCCCACCTTACCTCCAGTGTTTAATGAATAACCCCACCTTACCTCCAGTGTTTAATGAATAACCCCACCTTACCTCCAGTGTTTAATGAATAACCCCACCTTACCTCCAGTGTTTAATGAATAACCCCTTACCTCCAGTGTTTAATGATTAACCCCACCTTACCTCCAGTGTTTAATGAATAACCCCTTACCTCCAGTGTTTAATGAATAACCCCACCTTACCTCCAGTGTTTAATGAATCACCCCACCTTACCTCCAGTGTTTAATGAATAACCCCACCTTACCTCCAGTATTTCATGAATAACCCCACCTTACCTCCAGTGTTTAATGAATAACCCCACCTTACCTCCAGTATTTAATGAATAACCCCAACTTACCTCCAGTGTTTAATGAATAACCCCACCTTACCTCCAGTGTTTAATGAATAACCCCTTACCTCCAGTGTTTAATGAATCACCCCACCTTACCTCCAGTGTTTAATGAATCACCCCACCTTACCTCCAGTGTTTAATGAATAACCCCTTACCTCCAGTGTTTAATGAATAACCCCACCTTACCTCCAGTGTTTAATGAATAACCGCACCTTACCTCCAGTGTTTAATGAATAACCCCACCTTACCTCCAGTGTTTAATGAATCACCCCACCTTACCTCCAGTGTTTAATGAATAACCCCACCTTACCTCCAGTATTTCATGAATAACCCCACCTTACCTCCAGTGTTTAATGAATAACCCCACCTTACCTCCAGTGTTTAATGAATAACCCCACCTTACCTCCAGTGTTTAATGAATAACCCCACCTTACCTCCAGTGTTTAATGAATAACCCCTTACCTCCAGTGTTTAATGAATAACCCCACCTTACCTCCAGTGTTTAATGAATAACCCCTTACCTCCAGTGTTTAATGAATAACCCCACCTTACCTCCAGTGTTTAATGAATAACCCCACCTTACCCCCAGTGTTTAATGAATAATCCCACCTTACCTCCAGTGTTTAATGATTAACCCCACCTTACCTCCAGTGTTTAATGATTAACCCCACCTTACCTCCAGTGTTTAATGAATAACCCCTTACCTCCAGTGTTTAATGAATAACCCCTTACCTCCAGTGTTTAATCAATAACCCCACCTTACCTCCAGTGTTTAATGAATAACCCCACCTTACCCCCAGTGTTTAATGAATAACCCCACCTTACCTCCAGTGTTTAATGAATCACCCCACCTTACCTCCAGTGTTTAATGAATAACCCCTTACCTCCAGTGTTTAATGAATAACCCCACCTTACCTCCAGTGTTTAATGAATAACCCCACCTTACCTCCAGTGTTTAATGAATAACCCCACCTTACCTCAAGTGTTTAATGAATAACCCCACCTTACCTCCAGTGTTTAATGAATCACCCCACCTTACCTCCAGTGTTTAATGAATAACCCCTTACCTCCAGTGTTTAATGAATAACCCCACCTTACCTCCAGTGTTTAATGAATAACCCCACCTCACCTCCAGTGTTTAATGCATCACCCCACCTTACCTCCAGTGTTTAATTAATAACCCCTTACCTCCAGTGTTTAGTGAATAACCCCACCATACCTCCAGTGTTTAATGAATAACCCCAACTTACCTCCAGTATTTAATGAATAACCCCACCTTACCTCCAGTGTTTAATGAATAACCCCACCTTACCTCCACTGTTTAATGAATAACCCCACCTTACCTCCAGTGTTTAATGAATAACCCCACCTTACCTCCAGTATTTAATGATTAACCCCACCTCACCTCCAGTGTTTAATGAATAACCCCACCTTACCTCCAGTGTTTAATGAATAACCCCACCTTACCTCCAGTGTTTAATGAATAACCCCACCTTACCTCCAGTGTTTAATGAATAACCCCACCTTACCTCCAGTGTTTAATGAATAACCCCACCTTACCTCCAGTGTTTAATGAATAACCCCACCTTACCTCCAGTATATAATGAATAACCCCACCTTACCTCCAGTGTTTAATGAATAACCCCACCTTACCTCCAGTGTTTAATGAATCACCCCTTACTTCCAGTATTTTATGAATAACCCCACCTTACCTCCAGTGTTTAATGATTAACCCCACCTTACCTCCAGTGTTTAATGAATAACCCCTTACCTCCAGTGTTTAATTAATAACCCCACCTTACCTCCAGTATTTAATGAATAACCCCACCTTACCTCCAGTGTTTAATGAATAACCCCACCTTACCTCCAGTATTTAATGAATAACCCCACCTTACCTCCAGTGTTTAATGAATAACCCCACCTTACCTCCAGTGTTTAATGCATAACCCCACCTTACCTCCAGTGTTTAATGAATAACCCCTTACCTCCAGTGTTTAATGAATAACCCCACCTTACCTCCAGTGTTTAATGCATAACCCCACCTTACCTCCAGTGTTTAATGAATAACCCCTTACCTCCAGTGTTTAATTAATAACCCCACCTTACCTCCAGTGTTTAATGAATAACCCCTTACCTCCAGTGTTTAATGAATAACCCCACCTTACCTCCAGTGTTTAATGCATAACCCCACCTTACCTCCAGTGTTTAATGAATAACCCCACCTTACCTCCAGTATTTAATGAATAACCCCACCTTACCTCCACTGTTTAATGAATAACCCCACCTTACCTCCACTGTTTAATGAATAACCCCACCTTACCTCCAGTATTTAATGATTAACCCCACCTCACCTCCAGTGTTTAATGAATAACCCCACCTTACCTCCAGTGTTTAATGAATAACCCCACCTTACCTCCAGTGTTTAATGAATAACCCCACCTTACCTCCAGTGTTTAATGAATAACCCCACCATACCTCCAGTGTTTAATGAATAACCCCACCTTACCTCCAGTGTTTAATGAATAACCCCTTACTTCCAGTATTTTATGAATAACCCCACCTTACCTCCAGTGTTTAATGAATAACCCCACCTTACATCCAGTATTTAATGAATAACCCCACCCTACCTCCAGTATTTAATGAATAACCCCACCTTACCGCCAGTGTTTAATGAATAACCCCTCACCTCCAGTGTTTAATGAATAACCCCACCTTACCTCCAGTGTTTAATGAATCACCCACCTTACCTCCAGTGTTTAATGAATCACCCACCTTACCTCCAGTGTTTAATGAATAACCCCACCTTACCTCCAGTGTTTAATGAATCACCCACCTTACCTCCAGTGTTTAATGAATAACCCCACCTTACCTCCAGTGTTTAATGAATAACCCCACCTTACCTCCAGTGTTTAATGAATAACCCCTTACTTCCAGTATTTTATGAATAACCCCACCTTACCTCCAGTGTTTAATGAATAACCCCACCTTACCTCCAGTGTTTAATGAATAACCCCACCTTACCTCCAGTGTTTAATGAATAACCCCACCTTACCTCCAGTGTTTAATGAATAACCCCACCTTACCGCCAGTGTTTAATGAATAACCCCTCATCTCCAGTGTTTAATGAATAACCCCACCTTACCTCCAGTGTTTAATGAATAACCCCACCTTACCTCCAGTGTTTAATGAATCACCCACCTTACCTCCAGTGTTTAATGATTAACCCCACCTTACCTCCAGTGTTTAATGAATAACCCCACCTTACCTCCAGTGTTTAATGAATAACCCCACCTTACCTCCAGTGTTTAATGAATAACCCCACCTTACCTCCAGTGTTTAATGAATAACCCCACCTTACCTCCAGTGTTTAATGATTAACCCCACCTTACCTCCAGTGTTTAATGAATAACCCCACCTTACCTCCAGTGTTTAATGAATAACCCCACCTTACCTCCAGTATTTAATGAATAACCCCACCTTACCTCCAGTGTTTAATGATTAACCCCACCTTACCTCCAGTGTTTAATGATTAACCCCACCTTACCTCCAGTGTTTAATGAATAACCCCTCACCTCCAGTGTTTAATGAATAACCCCACCTTACCTCCAGTGTTTAATGAATCACCCACCTTACAGTACCTCCAGTGCTTAATATTACTAGCCTGTTCAACCTGTCTTTCGTATCGTCTGAGATCCACAAAGATTGGAAAGCTGCCACGGTCATCCCCCTCTTCAAAGGGGGTGACACTCTAGACCAAAACTGCCACAGACCTATATCTATCCTAACCTGCCTTTCTAAAATCTTCAAAAGCCAAGTTAACAAACAGATTACCGACCATTTCGAATCCCACCGTACCTTCTCCCCTATGCAATCTGGTTTCAGAGCTGGTCATGGGTGCACCTCAGCCACGTTCAAGGTCCTAAACGATATCATAACCGTCATCGATAAGAGACAATACTGTGCAGCCGTATTCGTCGACCTGGCTAAGGCTTTCAACCCTGTCAATCACAACATTCTTATGGCCAGACTCAACAGCCTTGGTTTCTCAAATGATTGCCTCGTCTGGTTCACCAACTACTTCTCTGATAGAGTTCAGTGTGTCAAATCGGAGGACCTGTTGTCCGGGCCTCTGGCCGACTCTATGGGGGTGCCACAGGGTTTAATTCTCGGGCCGACTCTCTTCTCTGTATACACCAATGAAGTCGCTCTTGCTGCTGGTAATTATTTGATCCACCTCTACGCAGACGACATCATTCTGTATACTTCTGGCCCTTCTTTGGACACTGTGTTAACTAACCTCCAGACGAGCTTCAATTTCATACAACTCTCCTTCCGTGGCATCCAACTGCTCTTAAATGCAAGGTAAACTAAATGCATGCCTTTCAACCGATCGCTGCCCGCACCTGTCCGCCCGTCCAGCATCACTACTCTGGGCGGTTCTTACTTAGAATATGTGGACAACTACAAATACCTCGGTGTCTGGTTAGACTGCAAACTCTCCTTCCAGACTCACATTAAACATCTCCAATCCAAAATCAAATCTAGAATTGGCTTCCTATTTCGCAACAAAGCATCTTTCGCTCATGCTGCCAAACATACCCTCATAAAACTGACCATTCTACCGATCCTCGAGTTTGGCGATGTCATTTACAAAATAGCCTCCAATACTCAACAAATTGGATGCAGTCTATCACAGTGCCATCCATTTTGTCACCAAAGCCCCATATGCCACCCACCACTGCTGTAACGCCGTTCGTCTGTTGAAGGAAGAGAGTCGGACCGAAATGCAGCGTGTTGGTTACTCATGACTTTAATGAATGAAAACGCGGTACATGAAATAACTGAAACTAAATACAAAAACAACAGAACGGAACGTGAAACTAATTACAGCCTATCTGGTGACTACAACACAGAGACATTTACATTTACATTTAAGTCATTTAGCGTACAATCACCCACGAAATACAAAGCGAAACTCAGGCTGCCTAAATACGGTTCCCAATCAGAGACAACGATAAGCACCTGACTCTAATTGAGAATCGCTTCAGGCAGCCAAGCCTAACAACACCCCTAATCAGCCGCGATCCCAAATAATACAAACCCCAATACGAAACACAAAATATAAACCCATGTCACACCCTGGCCTACCCAAACATATAACAAAAACACAAAATACAATGACCAAGGCGTGACAACTGCGACCTGTATGCTCTCGTTGGCTGGCCCTCGCTTCATACTCGTCGCCAAACCCACTGGCTCCAGGTCATCTACAAGTCTCTGCTAGGTAAAGCCCTGCCTTATCTCAGCTCACTGGTCACCATAGCAGCACCCACCCGTTTCACGCGCTCCAGCAGGTATATCTCTCTGGTCACCCCCAAAGTCAATTCTTCCTTTGGCCACCTCTCCTTACAGTTCTCTGCTGCCAATGAATGGAATGAACTGCAAAAATCACTGAAGCTGGAGACTCTTACCTCCCTCACTAGCTTTAAGCACTAGCTGTCAGAGCAGATCACAGATCACTGCACCTGTACATAGCTCATCTGTAAATCGCCCATCCAATCTACCTCATCCCCATACTGTATTTAGTTATTTATCTTGCTCCTTTGCACCCCAGTATCTCTACTTGCACATTCATCTTCTGCACATTCTACCATTCCAGTGTTTAATTGCTACATTGTAATTACTTCACCATCATTGCCTATTTATTGCCTTACCACTCTTATCCTACCTCACACACTGTATATAGATTTTTCTACTGTATTATTGATTGTATGTTTGTTGATTCCATGTGTAACTCTGTGTTGTTGTATGTGTCGAACTGCTTTGCTTTATCTTGGCCTGGTCGCAGTTGTAACTGAGGACTTGTTCTCAACTAGCCTACCTGGTACCAGGCGGTGATACAGCCCAACAGGATGCTCTCAATTGTGCATCTGTAAAAGTTTGTGAGGGTTTTATGTAACAAGACAAATTTCTTCAGCCTCCTGAGGTTGAAGAGGCGTTTCACGATCGTCGTGATGAGCGGACCAAGGCGCAGCATGATTGAAGTTCCACATTTTTATTACGGTGAAACTTTAAACAAAAATAATAAACCAATAACGAAACGTTATTGAAAGTAGTGGCGCACAAACACAAAACAATATTCCACAAACACTGGTGGGAAAAATGGCTACCTAAATATGATCCCCAATTAGAGGAAACGATTACCAGCTGCCTCTAATTGGGAACCATCCAAAACAATAACAAAACCCCCTAGATGTTCGATCGGGTTAATGTCTGAGACATTCAGAGACTTGTCCCGCCTTATCACGCCCTGACTTACTACACCATAGAGAACCAAGGGCTCTCTAGGGTCAGGGCGTGATAAGGCGGGACAAGTCTCTGAATGTCTCGGACTTTAACCCGATCGTACATCTCTGGAGTGACCTGAAAATAACTGTGCAGCAAAGCTCCCCTTCCAACATGACGGAACTTAAGAGGATCTGCAGAGAAGAATGGGAGAAACTCCCCAAATACAGGTGAGCCAAACCTGTAGCGTCATACACAAGAAGACTCAATGATTTAATTGCTGCCAAAGGCGCTTCAACAGAGTACTGAGTAAAGCGTCTGAATACTTATGTAAATGTTACATTTCAGTTTTAATTTTTTAATAAATTAGCAAACATTTCTAAAAAACTGTTTTTGTTTTGCCATTATGAGGTATATTGTGTGTAGATTGATGAGGGAAATGTTATTTTTAGTCAATTTTATAATAAGGCTGTAACGTAACAAATGTGGAAAAATTCAAGGGGTCTGAATACTTTTTGAAGGGACTGTAGATTAAACCTTTAAGTCTTTAATTCCATTTTACTCATGCTGAGATTCACAATTCATTCAATGATTCAATGTGATAGGTCCTGCTGGAAAATGATTCAACGTGATAGGTCCTGCTGGAAAATGATTCAACGTGATAGGTCCTGCTGGAAAATGATTCAACGTGATAGGTCCTGCTGGAAAATGATTCAACTTGATAGGTCCTGCTGGAAAATGATTCAATGTGATAGGTCCTGCTGGAAAATGATTCAATATGATAGGTCCTGCTGGAAAATGATTCAACGTGATAGGTCCTGCTGGAAAATGATTCAATGTGATAGGTCCTGCTGGAAAATGATTCAACTTGATAGGTCCTGCTGGAAAATGATTCAACGTGATAGGTCCTGCTGGAAAATGATTCAATGTGATAGGTCCTGCTGGAAAATGATTCAATGTGATAGGTCCTGCTGGAAAATGATTCAACTTGATAGGTCCTGCTGGAAAATTATTCAATATGATAGGTCCTGCTGGAAAATGATTCAATGTGATAGGTCCTGCTGGAAAATTATTCAACGTGATAGGTCCTGCTGGAAAATTATTCAATGTGATAGGTCCTGCTGGAAAATGATTCAATGTGATAGGTCCTGCTGGAAAATGATTCAACGTGATAGGTCCTGCTGGAAAATGATTCAACTTGATAGGTCCTGCTGGAAAATGATTCAATGTGATAGGTCCTGCTGGAAAATGATTCAATGTGATAGGTCCTGCTGGAAAATGATTCAACTTGATAGGTCCTGCTGGAAAATGATTCAATATGATAGGTCCTGCTGGAAAATTATTCAACGTGATAGGTCCTGCTGGAAAATGATTCAACTTGATAGGTCCTGCTGGAAAATGATTCAACGTGATAGGTCCTGCTGGAAAATGATTCAATGTGATAGGTCCTGCTGGAAAATTATTCAACTTGATAGGTCCTGCTGGAAAATGATTCAATGTGATAGGTCCTGCTGGAAAATTATTCAATATGATAGGTCCTGCTGGAAAATTATTCAACGTGATAGGTCCTGCTGGAAAATGATTCAACGTGATAGGTCCTGCTGGAAAATGATTCAATGTGATAGGTCCTGCTGGAAAATGATTCAACGTGATAGGTCCTGCTGGAAAATGATTCAACGTGATAGGTCCTGCTGGATTTAATGTGATAGGTACTATTGGGAAAGGATTTAATGTGATAGGTCCTATTGGGAAAGGATTTAATGTGATAGGTACTATTGGGAAAGGATTTAATGTGATAGGTACTATTGGGAAAGGATTTAATGTGATAGGTACTATTGGGAAAGGATTTAATGTGATAGGTACTATTGGGAAAGGATTTAATGTGATAGGTACTATTGGGAAAGTATTTAATGTGATAGGTACTATTGGGAAAGGATTTAATGTGATAGGTACTATTGGGAAAGGATTTAATGTGATAGGTACTATTGGGAAAGGATTTAATGTGATAGGTACTATTGGGAAAGGATTTAATGTGATAGGTACTATTGGGAAAGGATTTAATGTGATAGGTACTATTGGGAAAGGATTTAATGTGATAGGTACTATTGGGAAAGGATTTAATGTGATAGGTACTATTGGGAAAGGATTTAATGTGATAGGTACTATTGGGAAAGGATTTAATGTGATAGGTACTATTGGGAAAGGATTTAATGTGATAGGTACTATTGGGAAAGGATTTAATGTGATAGGTACTATTGGGAAAGGATTTAATGTGATAGGTACTATTGGGAAAGGATTTAATGTGATAGGTACTATTGGGAAAGGATTTAATGTGATAGGTCCTATTGGGAAAGGATTTAATGTGATAGGTACTATTGGGAAAGGATTTAATGTGATAGGTACTATTGGGAAAGGATTTAATGTGATAGGTACTATTGGGAAAGGATTTAATGTGATAGGTACTATTGGGAAAGGATTTAATGTGATAGGTACTATTGGGAAAGGATTTAATGTGATAGGTACTATTGGGAAAGGATTTAATGTGATAGGTACTATTGGGAAAGGATTTAATGTGATAGGTACTGTTGGGAAAGGATTTAATGTGATAGGTACTATTGGGAAAGGATTTAATGTGATAGGTACTATTGGGAAAGGATTTAATGTGATAGGTACTATTGGGAAAGGATTTAATGTGATAGGTACTATTGGGAAAGGATTTAATGTGATAGGTGAAAGGATTTAATGTGATAGGTACTATTGGGAAAGGATTTAATGTGATAGGTACTATTGGGAAAGGATTTAATGTGATAGGTACTATTGGGAAAGGATTTAATGTGATAGGTACTATTGGGAAAGGATTTAATGTGATAGGTACTATTGGGAAAGGATTTAATGTGATAGGTACTATTGGGAAAGGATTTAATGTGATAGGTCCTGCTGGGAATTTGTTCAACGTTATAGGTCCTGCTGATTATAGTAATTTAAATTGGAAATATTTAGTCGATTTTTAGTTAATGGACTTATTCAGCTTAAATTCCATGATTCAGCTGTTTGCTTAGAAATTCTATGGACAGTAAAGTGGCCTGCGTCTTGTGACAGCAGCTGCAGACTGGCAGCTCTGGCTGCTCCATGCAGACTGGCAGCTCTGGCTGCTCCATGCAGACTGACAGCTCTGGCTGCTCTATGCAGACTGACAGCTCTGGCTGCTCTATGCAGACTGGCAGCTCCATGCAGACTGGCAGCTCTGGCTGCTCTATGCAGACTGGCAGCTCTATGCAGACTGGCAGCTCTGGCTGCTCCATGCAGACTGGCAGCTCTGGCTGCTCCATGCAGACTGGCAGCTCTGGCTGCTCCATGCAGACTGGCAGCTCTGGCTGCTCCATGCAGACTGGCAGCTCTGGCTGCTCTATGCAGACTGACAGCTCTGGCTGCTCTATGCAGACTGGCAGCTCCATGCAGACTGGCAGCTCTGGCTGCTCTATGCAGACTGGCAGCTCTATGCAGACTGGCAGCTCTGGCTGCTCCATGCAACCTGGCAGCTCTGGCTGCTCCATGCAGACTGGCAGCTCTGGCTGCTCCATGCAGACTGACAGCTCAGGCTGCTCCATGCAGACTGGCAGCTCAGGCTGCGCTGAACAGGCAGGAGACTCCAGCAGCGCTGTAGAGGAGGAAGGCTCTGGAAGCGCTGAACAGGCGGGAGACTCCAGCAGCGCTGTAAAGGAGAAAGGCTCTGATAGCGCTAGACAGGCGGGAGACTCCGACAGCGCTGGAGAGGCGAGGCGCACTGTAGGCCTGATGCGTGGTGCTGGCACTGGTGGAACTGGACCGAGAACACGCACAGGAAGCCTGGTCCGGGGAGCTGCCACTGGAGGACTGGTGTGTGGAGGTGGCTCTGGATAGACCGGACCGTGCAGGCGCACTGGAGCTCTTGAGCACCAAGCCTGCCCGACCTTACCTGGCTCGATGCCCACTCTAGCCCGGCCAATACGAAGAGCTGGTATGAACCGCACCGGGCTATGCACCCGCACTGGAAACACTGTGCGCTCCATAGCATAACACGGTGCCTGCCCGGTCTCTCTAGCCCCCGGTAAGCACAGGGAGTTTGCGCAGGTCTCCTACCTGGCATAGCCATACTCCCTGTGAGCCCCCCCAAGACATTTTTGGGGCTGACTCTCAGGCTTCCATCCGCGTCGCCGTGCTGCCTCCTCATACCAGCGCCTCTCCGCTTTCGCCGCCTCCAGTTCTTCCTTGGGGCGGCGATATTCTCCAAGCTGAGCCCAAGGTCCTTCACCGTCCAGTTCGTCCTCCCATGTCCAGTCCCTCTCTCGCTGCACCGTGGTGCGGTTACACTCCCCTGGTTTAGCCCAGGGTCCTCTCCCGTCGAGGATTTCCTCCCAAGTCCAGAAATTCTTGTCGCGCTGCTCCTGCTGCTGCTGTTGCCTGTTACCACGCTGCTTGGTCCGGGTGTGGTGGGTGATTCTGTAACGGCTCTCTTCTATCTCCTCCTCTGACGAAGAGGTAGAACAAGGATCGGACCAAAATGCAGCGTGATGATGATTCATGATATTTTAATGAAGGAAAAACTATACATACAGAAACTACAAAAATAACGAAATGAAATAACGAAAACCGAAACAGCCCTATCTGGTGCAAACACAAAGACAGGAACAATCACTCACGAAACACTCACAGAATATGGCTGCCAAAATATGGCTCCCAATCAGAGACAACGATAATCACCTGACTCTGATTGAGAACCGCCTCAGGCAGCCATAGACTACGTAGACACCCCACAAAACCCCAAGACAAAAAACACACCACAATAACCCATGTCACACCCTGGCCTGACCAAATAAATAAAGAAAACACAAAATACTAAGACCAAGGCGTGACACAGAGACAATGACTAACACCTGCCTCTGATTGAGAACCATATCAGGCCAAACACAGAAAAAGACAAACTAGACACACAACATAGAATACCCACTCAGATCACACCCTGACCAAACCAAAACATAGAAATATACAAAGCAAACTATGGTCAGGGTGTGACACTCCACCAATGTCTTGTTAACAAACTATATTTTTGACAAGTCGGTTCGGACATCTACTTTGTGCATGACACAAGAAATGTTTCAAACAATTGTTTACTGACTTATAATTCACTATCTCAATTCCAGTGGGTCAGAAGTTTGCATACACTAAGTTGACTGTGCCTTTAAACAGCTTGGAAAAGTCCAGAAAAAAATGACAATGCTTTAGAAGCTTCTGATTGGCTAATTGACATAATTTGAGTCAATTCGAGGTATACCTGTGGATGTAGTTCAAGGCCTACCTTCAAACTCAGTGCCTCTTTGCTTGACATCATGGCAAAATCAAAGAAGTCAGCCAAGACCTTAGGAAAAAATGGTAAACCTCCAAGCCTGGTTCATCCTTGGGAGCAATTTCCAAATGCCTGAAGGTACCACGTTCATCTGTTCAAACAAGAGTACGCAAGTTTAAACACCATGGGACCACGCAGCCGTCATACCGCTCATGAAGGAGATGCGTTCTGTCTCCTAGAGATGAACGTACTTTGGTGCGAAAAGTGCAAATCCCAGAACAGCAAAGGACCTTGTGAAGATGCTGGAGGAAACAGGTATAAGTATCTATATCCACAGTAAAACGAGTCCTATATCGACATAACCTGAAAGGCCTCTCAGCAAGGAAGAAGCCACTGCTCCAAAACCGCCATAAAAAAGCCAGACTACGGTTTGCTACTGCACATGGGGACAAAGATTGTTATTTTTGGAGAAATGCCCTTTGGTCAAAAATAGAACTGTTTGGCCATAATGACCATCGTTATGTTTAGAGGAAAAGGGGGCTTGCAAGCCGAAGAATACCATCCCAACCGTGAAGCACGGGGGTGGCAGCATGTTGTTGTGGGGGTGCTTTGCTGCAGGAGGCACTGGTGCACTTCACAAAATAGATGGCATCATGAGGGAGAGAAATCATGTGGATATATTGAAGCAACATCTCAAGACGTCAGTCAGGAAGTTAAAGCTTGATCGCAAATGGGTCTTCCACATGGACAATGACCCCACGCATACTTCCAAATGGGTCTTCCACATGGACAATGACCCCAAACATACTTCCAGATGGGTCTTCCAAATGGACAATGACCCCAAGCATACTTCCAGATGGGTCTTCCAAATGGACAATGACCCCAAGCATACTTCCATATGGGTCTTCCAAGTGGACAATGACCCCAAGCATACTTCCAAATGGGTCTTCCAAATGGACAATGACCCCAAGCATACTTCAAATGGGTCTTCCAAGTGGACAATGACCCCAAGCATACTTCCAAATGGGTCTTCCAAGTGGACAATGACCCCAAGCATACTTCCAAATGGGTCTTCCAAGTGGACAATGACCCCAAGCATACTTCCGAATGGGTCTTTCAAATGGACAATGACCCCAAGCATACTTCCAAATGGGTCTTTCAAATGGACAATGACCCCAAGCATACTTCAAATGGGTCTTCCAAGTGGACAATGACCCCAAGCATACTTCCAAATGGGTCTTCCAAAATGGACAATGACCCCAAGCATACTTCCAAATGGGTCTTCCAAATAGACAATGACCCCAAGCATACTTCCAAATGGGTCTTCCAAGTGGACAATGACCCCAAGCATACTTCCAAATGGGTCTTCCAAATGGACAATGACCCCAAGCATACTTCCAAATGGGTCTTCCAAATGGACAATGACCCCAAGCATACTTCCAAAGTTGTGGAAAAATGGCTTAAGGAGAAAAAAGTCAAGGTATTGGAGTGGTCATCACATAGCCCTGACCTCAAGGGAGAAAGACCTCAATCCTATAGAAAATTGTGGGAAGCTTGTGGAATGCTAACCGAAATGTTTGACCCAAGTTAAACAATTTAACGACTTCTGACCCACTGGGAATGTGATGAAAGAAATAAAAAGCTGAAATAAATCATTCTCTCTACTATTATTCTGACATTTCACATTCTTGTCATTTCACATTCTTTTCACACTTTTTACGAGGATTAAATGTCAGGAATTGTGAAAACTGAGTTTAAGTGTATTTGGCTGAGGTGTATGTAAACTTCCGACTTCAACTGTATATAGTGTGGATATAGTGGGTATATATAGTCTAGTGGATGTGTATATAGTGTGTATGTAGTGTGTATTTAGTGGGTATATAGTGGGTATATATAGTCTAGTGGATGTGTATATAGTGTGTATATATTGTGTATATATAGTCTAGTGAATGTGTATATAGTGTGTATGTAGTGTGTATATAGTGGGTATATATAGTCTAGTGGATGTGTATATAGTGTGTATGTAGTGTGTATGTAGTGTGTATGTAGTGTGTATATAGTGTGTATGTAGTGTGTATATAGTGTGTATGTAGTGTGTATATATAGTCTATTGAGTTTGTATATAGTGTGTATTTAGTGTGTATATATAGTCTAGTGAGTGTGTATACAGTGTGTATTTAGTGTATATATATAGTCTAATGAGTGTGTATATAATGTGTATATAGTGTATATATAGTGTGTATATATAGTCTAGTGATTGTGTATATAGTGTGCATATAGTGTGTATGTAGTGTGTAAATAGTGTGTATGTATAGCCTATGTAGTGTGTATTTAGTGTGTATGGTGTGTGTATGTAGTGTGTATATAGTGTGCATATATAGTCTAGTGAGTGTGTATATAGTGTGTGTACATAGTCCTAGTGAATGTGTATGTAGTGTGTGTATATAGTGTGTGTATATAGTCTAGTGATTGTGTATATAGTGTGTATGGTGTGTGTATGTAGTTTGTATGTAGTTTGTATATAGTGTGTATATAGTGTGTATATATATAGTCTAGTGATTGTGTATATAGTGTGTATGTAGTGTGTATATAGTGTGTATATATAGTCTAGTGGATGTGTATATAGTGTGTATGTAGTGTGTATATAGTGTGTATATATAGTCTAGTGGATGTGTATATAGTGTGTATGTAGTGTGTATGTAGTGTGTATGTAGTGTGTATATAGTGTGTATGTAGTGTGTATATAGTGTGTATGTAGTGTGTATATAGTGTGTATGTAGTGTGTATATAGTGGGTATATATAGTCTAGTGGATGTGTATATAGTGTGTATATATTGTGTATATATAGTCTAGTGAATGTGTATATAGTGTGTATGTAGTGTGTATTTAGTGGGTATATAGTGGGTATATATAGTCTAGTGAATGTGTATATAGTGTGTATATTGTGTGTATATATAGTCTAGTGAATGTGTATGTAGTGTGTATATAGTGTGTATATAGTGTGTATATATAGTCTAGTGAGTGTGTATATAGTGTGTATATATAGTCTAGTGAGATGTATGCAGTGTGTGTATATAGTGTGTATCTAGTGTGTATATAGTGTGTATATAGTGTGTATATATAGTCTAGTGAGTGTGTATATAGTGTGTATATATAGTCTAGTGAGTGTGTATATAGTGTGTATTTAGTGTGTATATATAGTCTATTGAGTTTGTATATAGTGTGTATTTAGTGTGTATATATAGTCTAGTGAGTGTGTATACAGTGTGTATTTAGTGTATATATATAGTCTAATGAGTGTGTATATAATGTGTATATAGTGTATATATAGTGTGTATATATAGTCTAGTGATTGTGTATATAGTGTGCATATAGTGTGTATGTAGTGTGTAAATAGTGTGTATGTATAGCCTATGTAGTGTGTATTTAGTGTGTATGGTGTGTGTATGTAGTGTGTATATAGTGTGCATATATAGTCTAGTGAGTGTGTATATAGTGTGTGTACATAGTCTAGTGAATGTGTATGTAGTGTGTGTATATAGTGTGTGTATAGTCTAGTGATTGTGTATATAGTGTGTATGGTGTGTGTATGTAGTTTGTATGTAGTTTGTATATAGTGTGTATATAGTGTGTATATATATAGTCTAGTGATTGTGTATATAGTGTGTATGGCGTAGTGTGTATATAGTGTGTATATATAGTCTAGTGGATGTGTATATAGTGTGTATGTAGTGTGTATATAGTGTGTATATATAGTCTAGTGGATGTGTATATACTGTGTATGTAGTGTGTATGTAGTGTGTATGTAGTGTGTATATAGTGTGTATGTAGTGTGTATATAGTGTGTATGTAGTGTGTATATAGTGTGTATGTAGTGTATATATAGTGGGTATATATAGTCTAGTGGATGTGTATATAGTGTGTATATTGTGTGTATATATAGTCTAGTGAATGTGTATGTAGTGTGTATGTAGTGTGTATGTAGTGTGTATTTAGTGGGTATATAGTGGGTATATATAGTCTAGTGAATGTTTATATAGTGTGTATATTGTGTGTATATATAGTCTAGTGAATGTGTATGTAGTGTGTATATAGTGTGTATATAGTGTGTATATATAGTCTAGTGAGTGTGTATATAGTGTGTATATAGTGTGTATATATAGTCTAGTGAGATGTATGCAGTGTGTGTATATAGTGTGTATCTAGTGTGTATATAGTGTGTATATAGTGTGTATATATAGTCTAGTGAGTGTGTATATAGTGTGTATATATAGTCTAGTGAGTGTGTATATAGTGTGTATTTAGTGTGTATATATAGTCTATTGAGTTTGTATATAGTGTGTATTTAGTGTGTATATATAGTCTAGTGAGTGTGTATACAGTGTGTATTTAGTGTATATATATAGTCTAATGAGTGTGTATATAATGTGTATATAGTGTATATATAGTGTGTATATATAGTCTAGTGATTGTGTATATAGTGTGCATATAGTGTGTATGTAGTGTGTAAATAGTGTGTATGTATAGCCTATGTAGTGTGTATTTAGTGTGTATGGTGTGTGTATGTAGTGTGTATATAGTGTGCATATATAGTCTAGTGAGTGTGTATATAGTGTGTATACAGTGTGTATATAGTGTGTGTATATAGTCTAGTGAATGTGTATGTAGTGTGTGTATATAGTGTGTGTATATAGTCTAGTGATTGTGTATATAGTGTGTATGGTGTGTGTATGTAGTTTGTATGTAGTTTGTATATAGTGTGTATATAGTGTGTATATATATAGTCTAGTGATTGTGTATATAGTGTGTATGGTGTGTGTATATGGTGTGTATATATAGTCTAGTGGATGTGTATATAGTGTGTATGTAGTGTGTATATAGTGTGTATATATAGTCTAGTGGATGTGTATATAGTGTGTATGTAGTGTGTATGTAGTGTGTATGTAGTGTGTATATAGTGTGTATGTAGTGTGTATATAGTGTGTATGTAGTGTGTATATAGTGTGTATGTAGTGGGTATATAGTGGGTATATATAGTCTAGTGGATGTGTATATAGTGTGTATATAGTGTGTATATATAGTCTAGTGAATGTGTATATAGTGTGTATGTAGTGTGTATTTAGTGTGTATATAGTGGGTATATATAGTCTAGTGAATGTGTATATAGTGTGTATATTGTGTGTATATATAGTCTAGTGAATGTGTATGTAGTGTGTATATAGTGTGTATATAGTGTGTATATATAGTCTAGTGAGTGTGTATATAGTGTGTATATAGTGTGTATATAGTGTGTATATATAGTCTAGTGAGATGTATGCAGTGTGTGTATATAGTGTGTATCTAGTGTGTATATAGTGTGTATATAGTGTGTATATATAGTCTAGTGAGTGTGTATATAGTGTGTATATATAGTCTAGTGAGTGTGTATATAGTGTGTGTGTATATATAGTCTAATGAGTGTGTATATAGTGTGTATATATAGTTTAGTGAGTGTGTATATAGTGTGTATTTAGTGTATATATATAGTCTAATGAGTGTGTATATAATGTGTATATAGTGTATATATAGTGTGTATATATAGTCTAGTGATTGTGTATATAGTGTGCATATAGTGTGTATGTAGTGTGTAAATAGTGTGTATGTATAGCCTATGTAGTGTGTATTTAGTGTGTATGGTGTGTGTATGTAGTGTGTATATAGTGTGCATATATAGTCTAGTGAGTGTGTATATAGTGTGTATACAGTGTGTATATAGTGTGTGTATATAGTCTAGTGAATGTGTATGTAGTGTGTGTATATAGTGTGTGTATATAGTCTAGTGATTGTGTATATAGTGTGTATGGTGTGTGTATGTAGTTTGTATGTAGTTTGTATATAGTGTGTATATAGTGTGTATATATATAGTCTAGTGATTGTGTATATAGTGTGTATGTAGTGTGTATATAGTGTGTATATATAGTCTAGTGGATGTGTATATAGTGTGTATGTAGTGTGTATATAGTGTGTATATATAGTCTAGTGGATGTGTATATAGTGTGTATGTAGTGTGTATGTAGTGTGTATGTAGTGTGTATATAGTGTGTATGTAGTGTGTATATAGTGTGTATGTAGTGTGTATATAGTGTGTATGTAGTGTGTATATAGTGGGTATATATAGTCTAGTGGATGTGTATATAGTGTGTATATTGTGTGTATATATAGTCTAGTGAATGTGTATGTAGTGTGTATGTAGTGTGTATGTAGTGTGTATTTAGTGGGTATATAGTGGGTATATATAGTCTAGTGAATGTGTATATAGTGTGTATATAGTGTGTATATATAGTCTAGTGAGAGTGTATGTAGTGTGTATATATAGTCTAGTGAATGTGTATATAGTGTGTATATATAGTCTAGTGAGTGTGTATATAGTGTGTATATAGTGTGTATATATAGTCTAGTGAGAGTGTATATAGTGTGTATATAGTGTGTATATAGTGTGTATATATAGTCTAGTGAGTGTGTATATAGTGTGTATATATAGTCTAGTGAGTGTGTATATAGTGTGTATTTAGTGTGTATATATAGTCTATTGAGTTTGTATATAGTGTGTATTTAGTGTGTATATATAGTCTAGTGAGTGTGTATACAGTGTGTATTTAGTGTATATATATAGTCTAATGAGTGTGTATATAATGTGTATATAGTGTATATATAGTGTGTATATATAGTCTAGTGATTGTGTATATAGTGTGCATATAGTGTGTATGTAGTGTGTAAATAGTGTGTATGTATAGCCTATGTAGTGTGTATTTAGTGTGTATGGTGTGTGTATGTAGTGTGTATATAGTGTGCATATATAGTCTAGTGAGTGTGTATATAGTGTGTGTACATAGCCTAGTGAATGTGTATGTAGTGTGTGTATATAGTGTGTGTATATAGTCTAGTGATTGTGTATATAGTGTGTATGGTGTGTGTATGTAGTTTGTATGTAGTTTGTATATAGTGTGTATATAGTGTGTGTATATATAGTCTAGTGATTGTGTATATAGTGTGTATGGTGTGTGTATGTAGTTTGTATGTAGTTTGTATATAGTGTGTATATAGTGTGTATATATATAGTCTAGTGATTGTGTATATAGTGTGTATGGTGTGTGTATATGGTGTGTATATATATATAGTCTAGTGTGTAGTAGTGTATATATAGTTAGGTGGTGGTGGTGTTAGGTACAGGGTTAGGGATGGTGTTAGGTACTGGGTTAGGGATGGTGTTAGGTACAGGGTTAGGGAGGGTGTTAGGTACGGGGTTAGGGATGGTGTTAGGTACGGGGTTAGGGATGGTGTTAGGTACAGGGTTAGGGATGGTGTTAGGTACGGGGTTAGGGGTGGTGTTAGGTAGGGGTTAGGGATGGTGTTAGGTACGGGGTTAGGGATGGTGTTAGGTACGGGGTTAGGGGTGGTGTTAGGTACGGGGTTAGGGATGGTGTTAGGTACAGGGTTAGGGATGGTGTTAGGTAGGGGGGATAGGTATGGGGTTAGGGATGGTGTTAGGTACGGGGTTAGGGATGGTGTTAGGTACGGGGTTAGGGATGGTGTTATGTACGGGGTTAGGGATGGTGTTAGGTACGGGGTTAGGGGTGGTGTTAGGTACGGGGTTAGGGATGGGGTTAGGTAGGGGAGGATAGGTACGGGGTTAGGGATGGTGTTAGGTACGGGGTTAGGGATGGTGTTAGGTAGGGGGATAGGTACGGGGTTAGGGATGGTGTTAGGTACAGGGTTAGGGATGGTGTTAGGTACGGGGTTAGGGATGGTGTTAGGTAGGGGGGATAGGTACGGGGTTAGGGATGGTGTTAGTTACAGGGTTAGGGATGGTGTTAGGTACGGGGTTAGGGATGGGGTTAGGTAGGGGGATAGGTATGGGGTTAGGGGTGGTGTTAGGTACGGGGTTAGGGATGGTGTAAGGTAGGGGAGATAGGTACGGGGTTAGGGATGGTGTTAGGTACGGGGTTAGGGAAGGTGTTAGGTATGGGGTTAGGGATGGTGTTAGGTAGGGGGTAAGGGATGGTGTTAGGTAGGGGGTAAGGTACGGGGTTAGGGATGGTGTTAGGTACAGGGTCAGGGATGGTGTTAGGTAAGGGGTTAGGGATGGTGTTAGGTACGGGGATAGGGATGGTGTTAGGTACGGGGTTAGGGATGGTGTTAGGTACGGGTTTAGGGATGGTGTTAGGTAGGGGGGATAGGTACGGGGTTAGGGATGGTGTTAGGTACGGGGTTAGGGATGGTGTTAGGTACGGGGTTAGGGGTGGTGTTAGGTAGGGGGGGATAGGTACGGGGTTAGGGATGGTGTTAGGTAGGGGGTTAGGGATGGTGTTAGGTACTGGGATAGGGGTGGTGTTAGGTAGGGGGTTAGAGATGGTGTTAGGTACGGGGTTAGGGGTGGTGTTAGGTAGGGGGTTGGAGATGGTGTTAGGTACGGGGTTAGGGATGGTGTTAGGTACGGGGTTAGGGGTGGTGTTAGGTACGGGGTTAGGGATGGTGTTAGGTACAGGGTTAGGGATGGTGTTAGGTAGGGGGATAGGTATGGGGTTAGGGATGGTGTTAGGTACGGGGTTAGGGATGGTGTTAGGTACGGGGTTAGGGATGGTGTTATGTACGGGGTTAGGGATGGTGTTAGGTACGGGGTTAGGGGTGGTGTTAGGTACGGGGTTAGGGATGGGGTTAGGTAGGGGAGGATAGGTACGGGGTTAGGGATGGTGTTAGGTACGGGGTTAGGGATGGTGTTAGGTAGGGGGGATAGGTACGGGGTTAGGGATGGTGTTAGGTACGGGGTTAGGGATGGTGTTAGGTACGGGGTTAGGGATGGTGTTAGGTATGGGGGATAGGTACGGGGTTAGGGATGGTGTTAGGTACGGGGGATAGGTACGGGGTTAGGGATGGTGTTAGTTACAGGGTTAGGGATGGTGTTAGGTACGGGGTTAGGGATGGGGTTAGGTAGGGGGATAGGTACGGGGTTAGGGGTGGTGTTAGGTACGGGGTTAGGGATGGTGTTAGGTATGGGAGATAGGTACGGGGTTAGGGATGGTGTTAGGTACGGGGTTAGGGATGGTGTAAGGTATGGGGTTAGGGATGGTGTTAGGTAGGGGGTAAGGAATGGTGTTAGGTAGGGGGGGTAAGGTACGGGGTTAGGGATGGTGTTAGGTACAGGGTTAGGGATGGTGTTAGGTAAGGGGTTAGGGATGGTGTTAGGTACGGGGTTAGGGATGGTGTTAGGTACGGGGTTAGGGGTGGTGTTAGGTACAGGGTTAGGGATGGTGTTAGGTAGGGGGATAGGTACGGGGTTAGGGATGGTGTTAGGTACGGGGTTAGGGATGGTGTTAGGTACGGGGTTAGGGATGGTGTTAGGTAGGGGGGATAGGTACGGGGTTAGGGATGGTGTTAGGTACGGGGTTAGGGCTGGTGTTAGGTACGGGGTTAGGGATGGTGTTAGGTACGGGGTTAGGGGTGGTGTTAGGTACGGGGTTAGGGATGGTGTTAGGTAGGGGGTTAGGGATGGTGTTAGGTAGGGGGTTAGGGATGGTGTTAGGTACGGGGTTAGGGATGGTGTTAGGTACGGGGTTAGGGGTGGTGTTAGGTAGGGGGGATAGGTACGGGGTTAGGGATGGTGTTATGTACGGGGTTAGGGCTGGTGTTAGGTACGGGGTTAGGGATGGTGTTAGGTACGGGGTTAGGGGTGGTGTTAGGTACGGGGTTAGGGATTATGTTAGGTAGGGGTTAGGGATGGTGTTAGGTAGGGGTTAGGGATGGTGTTAGGTACGGGGTTAGGGATGGTGTTAGGTACGGGGTTAGGGGTGGTGTTAGGTAGGGGGATAGGTACGGGGTTAGGGATGGTGTTATGTACGGGGTTAGGTGTGGTGTTAGGTACGGGGTTAGGGATGGTGTTAGGTACGGGGTTAGGGATGGTGTTAGGTACAGGGTTAGGGATGGTGTTAGGTAGGGGGATAGGTATGGGGTTAGGGATGGTGTTAGGTACGGGGTTAGTGATGGTGTTAGGTAGGGGGTTAGGGATGGTGTTAGGGGTGGTGTTAGGTACGGGGTTAGGGATGGTGTTAGGTACAGGGTTAGGGATGGTGTTAGGTACGGGGTTAGGGATGGTGTTAGGTACGGGGTTAGGGATGGTGTTATGTACGGGGTTAGGGATGGTGTTAGGTACGGGGTTAGGGGTGGTGTTAGGTACGGGGTTAGGGATGGGGTTAGGTAGGGGAGGATAGGTACGGGGTTAGGGATGGTTAGGTAGGGGGATAGGTACAGGGTTAGGGATGGTGTTAGGTACGGGGTTAGGGATGGTGTTAGGTAGGGGGATAGGTACGGGGTTAGGGATGGTGTTAGGTACGGGGTTAGGGATGGTGTTAGGTACGGGGTTAGGGATGGTGTTAGGTATGGGGGATAGGTACGGGGTTAGGGATGGTGTTAGTTACAGGGTTAGGGATGGTGTTAGGTACGGGGTTAGGGATGGGGTTAGGTAGGGGGATAGGTACGGGGTTAGGGGTGGTGTTAGGTACGGGGTTAGGGATGGTGTTAGGTACGGGGTTAGGGGTGGTGTTAGGTACGGGGTTAGGGATGGGGTTAGGTAGGGGGATAGGTACGGGGTTAGGGATGGTGTTAGGTACGGGGTTAGGGAGGGTGTTAGGTACGGGGTTAGGGATGGTGTTAGGTACGGGGTTAGGGATGGTGTTATGTACGGGGTTAGGGATGGTGTTAGGTACGGGGTTAGGGGTGGTGTTAGGTACGGGGTTAGGGATGGGGTTAGGTAGGGGAGGATAGGTACGGGGTTAGGGATGGTTAGGTAGGGGGATAGGTACAGGGTTAGGGATGGTGTTAGGTACGGGGTTAGGGATGGTGTTAGGTAGGGGGATAGGTACGGGGTTAGGGATGGTGTTAGGTACGGGGTTAGGGATGGTGTTAGGTACGGGGTTAGGGATGGTGTTAGGTATGGGGGATAGGTACGGGGTTAGGGATGGTGTTATGTACGGGGTTAGGTGTGGTGTTAGGTACGGGGTTAGGGATGGTGTTAGGTACGGGGTTAGGGATGGTGTTAGGTACAGGGTTAGGGATGGTGTTAGGTAGGGGGATAGGTATGGGGTTAGGGATGGTGTTAGGTACGGGGTTAGGGATGGTGTTAGGTAGGGGTTAGGGATGGTGTTAGGGGTGGTGTTAGGTACGGGGTTAGGGATGGTGTTAGGTACAGGGTTAGGGATGGTGTTAGGTACGGGGTTAGGGATGGTGTTAGGTACGGGGTTAGGGATGGTGTTATGTACGGGGTTAGGGATGGTGTTAGGTACGGGGTTAGGGGTGGTGTTAGGTACGGGGTTAGGGATGGGGTTAGGTAGGGGAGGATAGGTACGGGGTTAGGGATGGTTAGGTAGGGGGATAGGTACAGGGTTAGGGATGGTGTTAGGTACGGGGTTAGGGATGGTGTTAGGTAGGGGGATAGGTACGGGGTTAGGGATGGTGTTAGGTACGGGGTTAGGGATGGTGTTAGGTACGGGGTTAGGGATGGTGTTAGGTATGGGGGATAGGTACGGGGTTAGGGATGGTGTTAGTTACAGGGTTAGGGATGGTGTTAGGTACGGGGTTAGGGATGGGGTTAGGTAGGGGGATAGGTACGGGGTTAGGGGTGGTGTTAGGTACGGGGTTAGGGATGGTGTTAGGTACGGGGTTAGGGGTGGTGTTAGGTACGGGGGTTAGGGATGGGGTTAGGTAGGGGGATAGGTACGGGGTTAGGGATGGTGTTAGGTACGGGGTTAGGGAGGGTGTTAGGTACGGGGTTAGGGATGGTGTTAGGTACGGGGTTAGGGATGGTGTTATGTACGGGGTTAGGGATGGTGTTAGGTACGGGGTTAGGGGTGGTGTTAGGTACGGGGTTAGGGATGGGGTTAGGTAGGGGAGGATAGGTACAGGGTTAGGGATGGTTAGGTAGGGGGATAGGTACAGGGTTAGGGATGGTGTTAGGTACGGGGTTAGGGATGGTGTTAGGTAGGGGGATAGGTACGGGGTTAGGGATGGTGTTAGGTACGGGGTTAGGGATGGTGTTAGGTACGGGGTTAGGGATGGTGTTAGGTATGGGGGATAGGTACGGGGTTAGGGATGGTGTTAGTTACAGGGTTAGGGATGGTGTTAGGTACGGGGTTAGGGATGGGGTTAGGTAGGGGGGGATAGGTACGGGGTTAGGGGTGGTGTTAGGTACGGGGTTAGGGATGGTGTTAGGTATGGGAGATAGGTACGGGGTTAGGGATGGTGTTAGGTACGGGGTTAGGGATGGTGTAAGGTATGGGGTTAGGGATGGTGTTAGGTAGGGGGTAAGGGATGGTGTTAGGTAGGGGGTAAGGTACGGGGTTAGGGATGGTGTTAGGTACAGGGTTAGGGATGGTGTTAGGTAAGGGGTTAGGGATGGTGTTAGGTACGGGGTTAGGGATGGTGTTAGGTACGGGGTTAGGGATGGTGTTAGGTAGGGGGATAGGTATGGGGTTAGGGATGGTGTTAGGTACGGGGTTAGGGATGGTGTTAGGTAGGGGGTTAGGGATGGTGTTAGGGGTGGTGTTAGGTACGGGGTTAGGGATGGTGTTAGGTACAGGGTTAGGGATGGTGTTAGGTAGGGGGATAGGTATGGGGTTAGGGATGGTGTTAGGTACGGGGTTAGGGATGGTGTTAGGTACGGGGTTAGGGATGGTGTTATGTACGGGGTTAGGGGTGGTGTTAGGTACGGGGTTAGGGATGGGGTTAGGTAGGGGAGGATAGGTACGGGGTTAGGGATGGTTAGGTAGGGGGATAGGTACAGGGTTAGGGATTGTGTTAGGTACGGGGTTAGGGATGGTGTTAGGTAGGGGGATAGGTACGGGGTTAGGGATGGTGTTAGGTACGGGGTTAGGGATGGTGTTAGGTACGGGGTTAGGGATGGTGTTAGGTATGGGGGATAGGTACGGGGTTAGGGATGGTGTTAGTTACGGGGTTAGGGATGGGGTTAGGTAGGGGGATAGGTACGGGGTTAGGGGTGGTGTTAGGTACGGGGTTAGGGATGGTGTTAGGTAGGGGAGATAGGTACGGGGTTAGGGATGGTGTTAGGTACGGGGTTAGGGATGGTGTAAGGTATGGGGTTAGGGATGGTGTTAGGTAGGGGGTAAGGGATGGTGTTAGGTAGGGGGTAAGGTACGGGGTTAGGGATGGTGTTAGGTACAGGGTTAGGGATGGTGTTAGGTAAGGGGTTAGGGATGGTGTTAGGTACGGGGTTAGGGATGGTGTTAGGTACGGGGTTAGGGGTGGTGTTAGGTACAGGGTTAGGGATGGTGTTAGGTAGGGGGATAGGTACGGGGTTAGGGATGGTGTTAGGTACGGGGTTAGGGATGGTGTTAGGTACGGGGTTAGGGATGGTATTAGGTAGGGGGATAGGTACGGGGTTAGGGATGGTGTTAGGTACGGGGTTAGGGATGGTGTTAGGTACGGGGTTAGGGGTGGTGTTAGGTAGGGGGTTAGGGATGGTGTTAGGTAGGGGTTAGGGCTGGTGTTAGGTACGGGGTTAGGGATGGTGTTAGGTACGGGGTTAGGGGTGGTGTTAGGTACGGGGTTAGGGATGGTGTTAGGTAGGGGTTAGGGATGGTGTTAGGTAGGGGGTTAGGGATGGTGTTAGGTACGGGGTTAGGGATGGTGTTAGGTAGGGGGATAGGTACGGGGTTAGGGATGGTGTTAGGTACGGGGTTAGGGATGGTGTTAGGTACGGGGTTAGGGATGGTGTTAGGTAGGGGGATAGGTAGGGGGTTAGGGATGGTGTTAGGTACGGGGTTAGGGATGGTGTTAGGTAGGGGGTTAGGGATGGTGTTAGGTAGGGGGATAGGTACGGGGTTAGGGATGGTGTTAGGTACGGGGTTAGGGATGGTGTTAGGTACGGGGTTAGGGATGGTGTTAGGTAGGGGGGGATAGGTACGGGGTTAGGGATGGTGTTAGGTACGGGGATAGGGATGGTGTTAGGTACGGGGTTAGGGATGGTGATAGGTACGGGGTTAGGGATGGTGTTAGTTACAGGGTTAGGGATGGTGTTAGGTACGGGGTTAGGGATGTAGTCTAGTCAGTGTGTATATAGTGTTTATGTAGTGTGTATATATATAGTCTGGTGAGTGTGTATATAGTGTGTATATAGTGTGTATATAGTGTGTATAATATAGTCTAGTGAGTGTGTGTAGGGTCATTGCTAAATAGAGCCAGTGCAGATATTTATGGTACCATTAATTAACTATTTATCAGTCTGGCTATTTAGGAGTCTTGTGGCTTGGGGGTAGACGCTGTCTCTGAACCTGCTGGTGCAAGAGCTGATGGTCCGGTAGCGTTTGCCGGAAGGTAGCAGAGTGAACTGTCTAAGGCTTGGGTGGCTGGAGTGAATTTTCAAGACCTTCCTTTGACACCGCCTAATATAGAGGTCCTGGTTGGCAGGGAGCTCAGCCCAAAAGGGCGATGCAATTGCCATTCCCAAAATGTTCAATGGTACTTCTATAGAACATTTTGAGGATCTGAGGGCCCATGCCATGCCTCCTGAGGGGGAAGAGGCGCTACCTCGCCCTTTTCGCAACTGTGCGGGTGTGTGTGGACCATGTTAAGTCCATTCTGTCTCTTAACAGTCTCCCACTGGATCTATTTTTCCATGAATCTTAAAAGATTTTCAGCAATCAGAGGTCTGGATTTTTCGTTAAGCCTGAGGTGAGATGGGAGGAGAAGGAGAGGACAGAGGGATGATGGGGGGGGGCAGAGAGAGGCTGCTGGAGGGTCTGGGAGGAGAGGGGTGAGGGGGAGACGAATGGGGGGGGGCAAGAGAGAGGCTGCTGGAGGGGCTGGGAGGAGAGGGGTGAGGGGGAGACGAATGGGGGGGCAGAGAGAGGCTGCTGGAAGGGCTGGGAGGAGAGGGGTGAGGGGAGACGAATGGGAGGGGGGGGCAGAGAGAGGCTGCTGGAGGGTCTGGGAGGAGAGGGGTGAGGGGGAGACGAATGGGGGTGGCAGAGAGAGGTTGCTGGAGGGGCTGGGAGGAGAGGGGTGAGGGGGAGACGAATGGGGGGCAGAAAGAGGCTGCTGGAAGGGCTGGGAGGAGAGGGGTGAGGGGGAGACGAATGGGAGAGGGGGCAGAGAGAGGCTGCTGGGGGTCTGGGAGGAGAGGGGAGACGAATGGGGGGGCAGAGAGAGGCTGCTGGAGGGGGTCTGGGAGGAGAGGGGTGAGGGGGAGACAAATGGGAGAGGGGGCAGAGAGAGGCTGCTGGGGGTCTGGGAGGAGAGGGGGAGACGAATGGGGGGGCAGAGAGAGGCTGCTGGAGGGGCTGGGAGGAGAGGGGTGAGGGGTGAGGGGGAGACGAATGGGGGGGCAGAGAGAGGCTGCTGGAAGGGCTGGGAGGAGAGGGGTGAGGGGGAGACGAATGGGGGGGGCAGAGAGAGGCTGCTGGAGGGTCTGGGAGGAGAGGGGTGAGGGGTGAGGGGGAGACAAATGGGGGACCCTGAGAAAGGCTGAGAAAGATTTGATAAGAATTGTCCTGCGCCAGGGGAGGCCTTGTCCCGGGTCACGGATAGTGTGTTGGACTAGCCATCCCATAAATGCACTTCTAGACGAGCAGAGAGCTGACCTGGAAATACGTCCGGTATGACGTAGTACTGTGGTAAAGTCTCTCTCAGTAGTACTGTGGTAAAGTCTCTCTCAGTAGTACTGTGGTAAAGTCTCTCTCAGTAGTACTGTGGTAAAGTCTCTCTCAGTACGACGTAGTACTGTGGTAAAGTCTCTCTCAGTATGACGTAGTACTGTGGTAAAGTCTCTCTCAGTAGTACTGTGGTAAAGTCTCTCTCAGTATGACGTAGTACTGTGGTAAAGTCTCTCTCAGTAGTACTGTGGTAAAGTCTCTCTCAGTATGACGTAGTACTGTGGTAAAGTCTCTCTCAGTATGACGTAGTACTGTGGTAAAGTCTCTCTCAGTATGACGTAGTACTGTGGTAAAGTCTCTCTCAGTAGTACTGTGGTAAAGTCTCTCTCAGTAGTACTGTGGTAAAGTCTCTCTCAGTAGTACTGTGGTAAAGTCTCTCTCAGTATGACGTAGTACTGTGGTAAAGTCTCTCTCAGTATGACGTAGTACTGTGGTAAA
>NC_068437.1:61164584-61237084 GCF_023373465.1 Oncorhynchus keta
GCTGTGTATAGACAGGTTTGTTGTCTCTCACCACATTACCACAGCTGTGTATAGACAGGTTGGTTGTCTCTCACCTCTACATTACCACGGCTGTGTATAGACAGGTTGGTTGTCTCTCACCTCTACATTACCACGGCTGTGTATAGACAGGTTGGTTGTCTCTGACCTCTACATTACCACAGGCTGTGTATAGACAGGTTGGTTGTCTCTCACCTCTACATTACCACGGCTTGTATAGACAGGTTGTTGTCTCTCACCTCTACATTACCACGGCTGTGTATAGACAGGTTGGCTGTGTATAGACAGGTTGTTGTCTCTCACCTCTACATTACCACGGCTGTGTATAGGTTGGTTGTCTCTCACCTCTACATTACCACGGCTGTGTATAGACAGGTTGGTTGTCTCTCACCTCTACATTACCATGGCTGTGTATAGACAGGTTGGTTGTCTCTCACCTCTACATTACCACGGCTGTGTATAGACAGGTTGGTTGTCTCTCACCTCTACATTACCTCTACATTACCATGGCTGTGTATAGACAGGTTGGTTGTCTCTCACCTCTACATTACCACGGCTGTGTATAGACAGGTTGGTTGTCTCTGACCTCTACATTACCACGGCTGTGTATAGACAGGTTGGTTGTCTCTCACCTCTACATTACCACATTACCACGGCTGTGTATAGACAGGTTGGTTGTCTCTCACCTCTACATTACCACGGCTGTGTATAGACAGGTTGGTTGTCTCTCACCTCTACATTACCACGGCTGTGTATAGACAGGTTGGTTGTCTCTGACCTCTACATTACCACGGCTGTGTATAGACAGGTTGGTTGTCTCTGACCTCTACATTACCACGGCTGTGTATAGACAGGTTGGTTGTCTCTGACCTCTACATTACCACGGCTGTGTATAGACAGGTTGGTTGTCTCTCACCTCTACATTACCACGGCTGTATAGACAGGTTGGTTGTCTCTGACCTCTACATTACCACAGCTGTGTATAGACAGGTTGGTTGTCTCTCACCTCTACATTACCACGGCTGTGTATAGACAGGTTGGTTGTCTCTCACCTCTACATTACCACGGCTGTGTATAGACAGGTTGGTTGTCTCTCACCTCTACATTACCACGGCTGTGTATAGACAGGTTGGTTGTCTCTCACCTCTACATTACCACGGCTGTGTATAGACAGGTTGGTTGTCTCTCACCTCTACATTACCACGGCTGTGACAGGTTGGTTGTCTCTGAGACAGGTTGGTTGTCTCTGACCTCTACTTACTGTGTACTCTCACCTTACATTACCACGGCTGTGTATAGACAGGTTGGTTGTCTCTGACCTCTACATTACCACGGCTGTGTATAGACAGGTTGGTTGTCTCTGACCTCTACATTACCACGGCTGTGTATAGACAGGTTGGTTGTCTCTCTCTACATTACCGGCTGTGTATAGACAGGTTGGTTGTCTCTGACCTCTATTACCACGGCTGTGTATAGACAGGTTGGTTGTCTCTGACCTCTACATTACCACGGCTGTGTATAGACAGGTTGGTTATCTCTCTCACCTCTACATTACCACAGCTGTGTATAGACAGGTTGGTTGTCTCTGACCTCTACATTACCACGGCTGTGTATAGACAGGTTGGTTGTTAAGCAACAAAACCGATGTGTGTATCTATGGGGCAGAACAGACTTGGTTGGCTTAGATTGTTGGCAAAATGTAAACTATATTTAGTCTAGAATGTTTATTGAAAACATAAATACATTTGCACAATGAGCACTTGTCTTAATAGATCAATATATTTGTTATTTATACAGTTAGCAAATATTTTGCCATATTAGCATTGGCTGTGTATAGACAGGTTGGTTGTATATTAGCATTACCAAGAACTCAGTCAAAACACAATACATGATATCAACAACAAGAAACAATGAGCTGAAATGAGCCACCTACTATTTAATAAAACAATGAGCTGAAATGAGCCACCTACTATTTAATAAAACAATGAGCTGAAATGAGCCACCTACTATTTAAAAGAACAATGAGCTGAAATGAGCCACCTACTATTTAAAAGAACAATGAGCTGAAATGAGCCACCTACTATTTAAAAGAACAATGAGCTGAAATGAGCCACCTACTATTTAAAAGAACAATGAGCTGAAATGAGCCACCTACTATTTAAAAGAAACAATGAGCTGAAATGAGCCACCTACTATTTAAAAGAACAATGAGCTGAAATGAGCCACCTACTATTTTAAAAAAACAATGAGCTGAAATGAGCCACCTACTATTTAAAAGAACAATGAGCTGAAATGAGCCACCTACTATTTAAAAGAACAATGAGCTGAAATGAGCCACCTACTATTTAAAAGAACAATGAGCTGAAATGAGCCACCTACTATTTAAAAGAACAATGAGCTGAAATGAGCCACCTACTATTTAAAAGAACAATGAGCTGAAATGAGCCACCTACTATTTAAAAGAACAATGAGCTGAAATGAGCCACCTACTATTTAAAAGAACAATGAGCTGAAATGAGCCACCTACTATTTAAAAGAACAATGAGCTGAAATGAGCCACCTACTATTTAAAAAAACAATGAGCTGAAATGAGCCACCTACTATTTAAAAGAACAATGAGCTGAAATGAGCCACCTACTATTTTAAAGAAACAATGAGCTGAAATGAGCCACCTACTATTTAAAAGAACAATGAGCTGAAATGAGCCACCTACTATTTAAAAAACAATGAGCTGAAATGAGCCACCTACTATTTTAAAAAAACAATGAGCTGAAATGAGCCACCTACTATTTAAAAAAAACAATGAGCTGAAATGAGCCACCTACTATTTAAAAAAACAATGAGCTGAAATGAGCCACCTACTATTTTAAAAAAACAATGAGCTGAAATGAGCCACCTACTATTTAAAAAAAAACAATGAGCTGAAATGAGCCACCTACTATTTAAAAAAAACAATGAGCTGAAATGAGCCACCTACTATTTTTAAAAAAACAATGAGCTGAAATGAGCCACCTACTATTTAAAAGAACAATGAGCTGAAATGAGCCACCTACTATTTTAAAGAAACAATGAGCTGAAATGAGCCACCTAATATTTTTTTTAAATAATGAGCTGAAATGAGCCACCTACTATTTTCTTTAAACAATGAGCTGAAATGAGCCACCTACTATTTAAAAAAACAATGAGCTGAAATGAGCCACCTACTATTTAAAAAACAATGAGCTGAAATGAGCCACCTACTATTTTAAAAAAACAATGAGCTGAAATGAGCCACCTACTATTTTAAAAAAACAATGAGCTGAAATGAGCCACCTACTATTTTAAAAAAACAATGAGCTGAAATGAGCCACCTACTATTTAAAAAAACAATGAGCTGAAATGAGCCACCTACTATTTTAAAGAAACAATGAGCTGAAATGAGCCACCTACTATTTAAAAAAACAATGAGCTGAAATGAGCCACCTACTATTTTAAAGAAACAATGAGCTGAAATGAGCCACCTACTATTTTAAAGAAACAATGAGCTGAAATGAGCCACCTACTATTTTAATAAAACAATGAGCTGAAATGAGCCACCTACTATTTAAAAAACAATGAGCTGAAATGAGCCACCTACTATTTTAAAGAAACAATGAGCTGAAATGAGCCACCTACTATTTTAAAGAAACAATGAGCTGAAATGAGCCACCTACTATTTTAATAAAACAATGAGCTGAAATGAGCCACCTACTATTTTAATAAAACAATGAGCTGAAATGAGCCACCTACTATTTAAAAAAACAATGAGCTGAAATGAGCCACCTACTATTTTAATAAAACAATGAGCTGAAATGAGCCACCTACTATTTTAATAAAACAATGAGCTGAAATGAGCCACCTACTATTTTAAAAAAACAATGAGCTGAAATGAGCCACCTACTATTTAAAAAAACAATGAGCTGAAATGAGCCACCTACTATTTTTTTTAAACAATGAGCTGAAATGAGCCACCTACTATTTAAAAAACAATGAGCTGAAATGAGCCACCTACTATTTTAATAAAACAATGAGCTGAAATGAGCCACCTACTATTTAAAAAAAACAATGAGCTGAAATGAGCCACCTACTATTTTTTTTAAACAATGAGCTGAAATGAGCCACCTACTATTTAAAAAAACAATGAGCTGAAATGAGCCACCTACTATTTTTAAGATGTATTGAACCTTTATTCAACTATGCAAGACAGTTAAGATCTGTTACTGTTCAACCCGTGTTACCAGCCTGTTCAACCCATGTTACTAGCCTGTTCAACCCGTGTTACTAGCCTGTTCAACCCGTGTTACTAGCCTGTTCAACCCGTGTTACTAGCCTGTTCAACCCGTGTTACTAGCCTGTTCAACCCGTGTTACTAGCCTGTTCAACCCATGTTACTAGCCTGTTCAACCCGTGTTACTAGCCTGTTCAACCCATGTTACTAGCCTGTTCAACCCATGTTACCAGCCTGTTCAACCCGTTACCAGCCTGTTCAACCCATGTTACTAGCCTGTTCAACCTATGTTACTAGCCTGTTCAACCCGTGTTACCAGCCTGTTCAACCTCTCTTTCGTATCATCTGAGATCCGCAAAGATTAGAAAGCTGCCACGGTCATCCCCCTTTTCAAAGGGGGTGACACTCTAGACCCAAACTGCTACAGACCTATATCCATTCTGCCCTGCCTTTCTAAAGTCTTTGAAAGCCAAGTTAATAAACAGATCACCGACCATTTCTAATCCCACTGTACCTTCTCCACGATGCAATTTGGTTTCCGAGCTGGTAATAGGTGCACCTCAGCCACGCTCAAGATCTTAAACATATATCATAACCGCCATTTATAAAAGCCAATACTGTGCTGCCGTCTTCATCGACCAGTATTTCGACTCTGTCAATCACCACATCCTTATCGGCAGACTCAACAGCTGTTTGGCTTCTCAAATGACTGCCTCTCCTGGTTCACCAACTACTTCTCTGTGGTCCTTCTGTAGCTCAGTTGGTAGAGCATGGCGCTTGTAACGCCAGGGTAGTGGGTTCGATCCCCGGGACCACCCATATGTAGAATGTATGCACACATGACTGTAAGTCGCTTTGGATAAAAGCGTCTGCTAAATGGCATATATTATATTATTATTCTCAGACAGAGTTCAGTGTGTCAAATCGGAGGGCCTGTTGTCCAGACCTCTGCGAGTCTTTATTAACTGATTTTTGTCCTCTGATGTCCTTGGGTAGGCAGAGGGAGTCTGGAAGGGCATCAAGGAATCTTTGGGTTGTCTGAGAATTTATAGGACAACTTTTGATGATCCTTGGTTGGGGCCTGAGCAGATTATGTTTTGCGATTGCAAACGTAAAAAATGGTGGTCCAGGATTATGAGGAAAAACATTAAGAACCACAACATTTATTCCATGGGACTAGGTCCAGCGTATGACTGTGGCAGTGAGTAGGTTCGGAGACATGTTGGACAAAATCCACAAAATCGATGATGGCTCCGAAAGCCTTTTGGAGTGGGACTGTGGACTTTTCCATGTGAATATTAGTAGTCACTGAATAGTCAGTAATAGTCACTGAAAATTAGAATATTATCTGCTATGACTACAAAGTCCGATAGCAATTCAGGGAACTCAGTGAGTAACACTGTATACGGCCCAGGAGGCCTTAAACAGTAGCTATAAAAAGTGAAAACATTTATTCCATGGGACAAAACTAGGTCCAGAGTATGACTGTGACAGTGAGTGGGTCCAGAGACATGTTGGACAGAACCCACTGACTCGATGATGGCCCCGAAAGCCTTTTGGAGTGGGTCTGTGGACTTTTCCATGTGAATATTAAAGTCACCAAAGATTAGAATATTATCTGCTATGACTACAAGGTCCGATAGGAATTCAGGGAACTCAGTGAGAAACGCTGTATATGGCCCAGGAGGCCTGTAAACAGTAGCTATCAAAAGCGATTGAGTAGGCTGCATAGATTTCATGACTAGAAGCTCTAGAGACGAAAACGTCAGGTTTGTTTTTGTAAATTGAAATGTGCTATCGTAAATGTTAACAACAGCTCCGCCTTTGCGGGATGCGCGGGGGATATGGTCACTAGTGTAACCAGGAGGTGAGGCATCATTTAACACAGTAAATTCATCAGGCTTAAGCCATGTCTCAGTCAGGCCAATCACATCAAGATTATGATCAGTGATTAGTTAATTGACAAAAACTGCCTTGGAAGGGATGCATGCTCTTCAACCAATTCCTGCCCGCACCTGTCCTCCCGACTAGTATCACTACTCTGGACAGTTCTGACTTAGAATATGTGGACAACTACAAATACCTAGGTGTCTGGTTCGACTGTAAACTCTCCTTCCAGACTCACATTAAGCATCTCCAATCCAAAATTAAATCTAGAATCAGCTTCCTATTTCGCAACAAAGCCTCCTTCACTCATGCTGCCAAACGTACCCTCGTAAAACTGACTATCCTACCGATCTTTGACTTCGGCGACGTAATTTACAAAATAACCTCCAACACTCTACTCAGCAAATTGGATGTAGTCTATCACCGTGCCATCCGTTTTGTCACCAAAGCCCCATACACGACCACTACTGTGACCTGTATGCTCTCGTTGGCTGGCCCTCGCTACATATTCATTGCCAAACCCACTGGCTCCAGATCATCTGTAAATCTTTGCTAGGTAAAGCTCCACCTTATCTCAGCTCACTGGTCACCAGAGCAACACCCATCCATAGCACGCACTCCAGCAGGTATATCTCACTGGTCACCATAACAACACCCACCCATAGCACACGCTCCAGCAGGTATATCTCACTGGTCACCATAACAACACTCACCCGTAGCAAGCGCTCCAGCAGGTATATCTCACTGGTCACCATAACAACACTCACCTGTAGCAAGCGCTCCAGCAGGTATATCTCACTGGTCACCATAACAACACTACAACACTCTGACAGCATCAGCTGTCAGAGCAGCTTACTGATCACTGTACCTGTACGCATCCCATCTGTAAATAGCACACCCAATTACCTCATCCCCATATTGTTTTTGTTTACTTTTCTGCTCTTTTGCACACCAGTATTTCTACTTGCACATCATCATCTGCTCATCTATCACACCAGTGTTAATTTGCTAAATTGTAAATACTTCGCTACTATGGCCTATTTATTGCCTTACCTCCTCACTCCATTTGCACACACTGTATATAGACTTTCTATTGTGTTATTGACTGTACGCTTGTTTATTCCATGTGTAACTCTGTGTTGTTTTTGTCACACTGCTTTGCTTTATCTTGGACAGGTCACAGTTGTAAATGAGAACTTGTTCTCAACTAGCTTATCTGGTTAAATAAAGGTAAAATAAATACAATTAAAAAACACAACCTTTTCAGAACATACCCGGGCCAGGTAGGAACATACCCAGGTCAGGTAGGAACATACCCAGGCCAGGTAGGAACATACCCAGGTCAGGTCAGAACATAACCAGGCCAGGTCAGAATATAACCAGGCCAGGTCAGAATATAACCAGGCCAGGTAGGAACATAACCAGGCCAGGTAGGAACATACCCAGGTCAGGTCAGAATATAACCAGGTCAGGTCAGAATATAACCAGGCCAGGTAGGAACATACCCAGGCCAGGTAGGAACATAACCAGGTCAGGTAGGAACATAACCAGGCCAGGTCAGAATATAACCAGGTCAGGTCAGAATATAACCAGGCCAGGTCAGAACATACCCAGGTCAGGTAGAAACATAACCAGGCCAGGTCAGAACATACCCAGGTCAGGTAGAAACATAACCAGGCCAGGTCAGAACATAACCAGGTCAGGTAGGAACATAACCAGGCCAGGTATGAACATAACCAGGCCAGGTCAGAATATAACCAGGTCAGGTCAGAATATAACCAGGTCAGGTCAGAATATAACCAGGCCAGGTCAGAACATAACCAGGTCAGGTAGGAACATAACCAGGCCAGGTATGAACATAACCAGGTCAGAATATAACCAGGCCAGGTATGAATATAACCAGGTCAGAAAACAACCAGGCCAGGTCAGAACATACCCAGGTCAGGTAGAAACATAACCAGGCCAGAACATAACCAGGCCAGGTATGAATATAACCAGGTCAGAACATAACCAGGCCAGGTATGAATATAACCAGGTCAGAAAACAACCAGGCCAGGTCAGAACATACCCAGGTCAGGTAGAAACATAACCAGGCCAGGTCAGAACATACCCAGGTCAGGTAGGAACATAACAACCAGGCCAGGTCAGAACATACCCAGGTCAGGTAGGAACATACCCAGGTCAGGTAGGAACATACCCAGGTCAGGTAGGAACATACCCAGGTCAGGTAGGAACATACCCAGGTCAGGTAGGAACATACCCAGGCCAGGTAGGAACATGCCCAGGCCAGGTAGGTCAACATACCCCAGGTCAGGTCAGGTAAACATACCCAGGCCAGGTAGGAACATACCCAGGTCAGGGTAGGAACATACCCAGGCCAGGTAGGAACATACCCAGGTCAGGTAGGAACATACCCAGGCCAGGTCAGGTAGGAACATACCCAGGTCAGGTAGGAACATACCCAGGCCATACCCAGGCCAGGTAGGAACATACCCAGGTCAGGTAGGAACATACCCAGGCCAGGTAGGAACATACCCAGGCCAGGTAGGAACATACCCAGGTCAGGTAGGAACATACCCAGGCCAGGTAGGAACATACCCAGGTCAGGTAGGAACATACCCAGGCCAGGTAGGAACATACCCAGGCCAGGTCAGAACATAACCAGGCCAGGTATGAATATAACCAGGTCAGAAAACAACCAGGCCAGGTCAGAACATACCCAGGTCAGGTAGGAACATACCCAGGCCAGGTAGGAACATACCCAGGTCAGGTAGAAACATAACCAGGCCAGGTCAGAACATACCCAGGTCAGGTAGGAACATAACCAGGCCAGGTATGAATATAACCAGGTCAGAAAACAACCAGGCCAGGTCAGAACATACCCAGGTCAGGTAGGAACATACCCAGGCCAGGTAGGAACATACCCAGGCCAGGTAGGAACATACCCAGGTCAGGTAGGAACATAACCAGGCCAGGTAGGAACATAACCAGGCCAGGTAGGAACATAACCAGGTCAGAAAACACCCAGGCCAGGTAGGAACATACCCAGGTCAGGTAGGAACATAACCAGGCCAGGTCAGAACATAACCAGGTCAGAAAACACCCAGGCCAGGTAGGAACATACCCAGGCCAGGTAGGAACATACCCAGGTCAGGTAGGAACATACCCAGGTCAGGTAGGAACATACCCAGGCCAGGTAGGAACATACCCAGGTCAGGTAGGAACATAACCAGGCCAGGTCAGAACATAACCAGGTCAGAAAACACCCAGGTCAGGTAGGAACATACCCAGGCCAGGTAGGAACATAACCAGGCCAGGTCAGAACAAAACCAGGTCAGAAAACACCCAGGTCAGGTAGGAACATACCCAGGTCAGGTAGGAACATAACCAGGCCAGGTCAGAACATAACCAGGTCAGAAAACACCCAGGTCAGGTAGGAACATACCCAGGCCAGGTAGGAACATACCCAGGTCAGGTAGGAACATAACCAGGCCAGGTAGGAACATACCCAGGCCAGGTAGGAACATACCCAGGTCAGGTAGGAACATACCCAGGCCAGGTAGGAACATACCCAGGCCAGGTAGGAACATAACCAGGTCAGGTAGGAACATACCCAGGTCAGGTAGGAACATACCCAGGCCAGGTAGGAACATACCCAGGTCAGGTAGGAACATACCCAGGCCAGGTAGGAACATACCCAGGCCAGGTAGGAACATACCCAGGTCAGGTAGGAACATACCCAGGTCAGGTAGGAACATACCCAGGCCAGGTAGGAACATACCCAGGCCAGGTAGGAACATACCCAGGCCAGGTAGGAACATACCCAGGTCAGGTAGGAACATACCCAGGCCAGGTAGGAACATACCCAGGCCAGGTAGGAACATAACCAGGTCAGGTAGGAACATACCCAGGTCAGGTAGGAACATACCCAGGCCAGGTAGGAACATACCCAGGTCAGGTAGGAACATACCCAGGCCAGGTAGGAACATACCCAGGTCAGGTAGGAACATACCCAGGTCAGGTAGGAACATACCCAGGCCAGGTAGGAACATACCCAGGCCAGGTAGGAACATACCCAGGTCAGGTAGGAACATACCCAGGCCAGGTAGGAACATGCCCAGGCCAGGTAGGAACATACCCAGGTCAGGTAGGAACATACCCAGGTCAGGTAGGAACATACCCAGGCCAGGTAGGAACATACCCAGGTCAGGTAGGAACATACCCAGGTCAGGTAGGAACATAACCAGGCCAGGTCAGAACATAACCAGGTCAGAAAACACCCAGGCCAGGTAGGAACATACCCAGGCCAGGTAGGAACATAACCAGGTCAGGTAGGAACATAACCAGGCCAGGTAGGAACATACCCAGGTCAGGTAGGAACATAACCAGGTAGGAACATACCCAGGTCAGGTAGGAACATAACCAGGCCAGGTAGGAACATACCCAGGTCAGGTAGGAACATAACCAGGCCAGGTAGGAACATACCCAGGTCAGGTAGGAACATAACCAGGCCAGGTAGGAACATACCCAGGCCAGGTCAGAACATACCCAGGTCAGGTAGGAACATAACCAGGCCAGGTATGAATATAACCAGGTCAGAAAACAACCAGGCCAGGTCAGAACATACCCAGGTCAGGTAGGAACATACCCAGGCCAGGTAGGAACATACCCAGGCCAGGTAGGAACATACCCAGGTCAGGTAGGAACATAACCAGGCCAGGTAGGAACATACCCAGGTCAGGTAGGAACATAACCAGGTCAGGTAGGAACATACCCAGGTCAGAATATAACCAGGCCAGGTAGGAACATAACCAGGCCAGGTAGGAACATAACCAGGCCAGGTAGGAACATACCCAGGTCAGGTAGGAACATAACCAGGTCAGGTAGGAACATAACCAGGCCAGGTATGAACATAACCAGGCCAGGTCAGAATATAACCAGGTCAGGTCAGAATATAACCAGGCCAGGTCAGAACATACCCAGGTCAGGTAGAAACATAACCAGGCCAGGTCAGAACATAACCAGGTCAGGTAGGAACATAACCAGGCCAGGTCAGAATATAACCAGGTCAGGTCAGAATATAACCAGGTCAGGTCAGAATATAACCAGGCCAGGTCAGAACATACCCAGGTCAGGTAGAAACATAACCAGGCCAGGTCAGAACATACCCAGGTCAGGTAGAAACATAACCAGGCCAGGTCAGAACATAACCAGGTCAGGTAGGAACATAACCAGGCCAGGTATGAACATAACCAGGCCAGGTCAGAATATAACCAGGTCAGGTCAGAATATAACCAGGTCAGGTCAGAATATAACCAGGCCAGGTCAGAACATAACCAGGTCAGGTAGGAACATAACCAGGCCAGGTATGAACATAACCAGGTCAGAATATAACCAGGCCAGGTATGAATATAACCAGGTCAGAAAACAACCAGGCCAGGTCAGAACATACCCAGGTCAGGTAGAAACATAACCAGGCCAGAACATAACCAGGCCAGGTATGAATATAACCAGGTCAGAACATAACCAGGCCAGGTATGAATATAACCAGGTCAGAAAACAACCAGGCCAGGTCAGAACATACCCAGGTCAGGTAGAAACATAACCAGGCCAGGTCAGAACATACCCAGGTCAGGTAGGAACATAACAACCAGGCCAGGTCAGAACATACCCAGGTCAGGTAGGAACATACCCAGGTCAGGTAGAAACATACCCAGGTCAGGTAGGAACATAACCAGGTCAGGTAGAAACATACCCAGGCCAGGTAGGAACATACCCAGGTCAGGTAGGAACATACCCAGGTCAGGTAGGAACATACCCAGGTCAGGTAGGAACATACCCAGGTCAGGTAGGAACATACCCAGGTCAGGTAGGAACATAACCAGGCCAGGTAGGAACATACCCAGGTCAGGTAGGAACATAACCAGGTCAGGTAGGAACATACCCAGGCCAGGTAGGAACATACCCAGGCCAGGTCAGAACATAACCAGGCCAGGTATGAATATAACCAGGTCAGAAAACAACCAGGCCAGGTCAGAACATACCCAGGTCAGGTAGGAACATACCCAGGCCAGGTAGGAACATACCCAGGTCAGGTAGAAACATAACCAGGCCAGGTCAGAACATAACCAGGTCAGGTAGGAACATAACCAGGCCAGGTATGAATATAACCAGGTCAGAAAACAACCAGGCCAGGTCAGAACATACCCAGGTCAGGTAGGAACATACCCAGGCCAGGTAGGAACATACCCAGGCCAGGTAGGAACATACCCAGGCCAGGTAGGAACATACCCAGGTCAGGTAGGAACATAACCAGGCCAGGTAGGAACATACCCAGGCCAGGTAGGAACATACCCAGGTCAGGTAGGAACATAACCAGGCCAGGTCAGAACATAACCAGGTCAGAAAACACCCAGGCCAGGTAGGAACATACCCAGGCCAGGTAGGAACATACCCAGGTCAGGTAGGAACATACCCAGGTCAGGTAGGAACATACCCAGGCCAGGTAGGAACATAACCAGGCCAGGTCAGAACATAACCAGGTCAGAAAACACCCAGGTCAGGTAGGAACATACCCAGGCCAGGTAGGAACATAACCAGGCCAGGTCAGAACATAACCAGGTCAGAAAACACCCAGGTCAGGTAGGAACATACCCAGGTCAGGTAGGAACATAACCAGGCCAGGTCAGAACATAACCAGGTCAGAAAACACCCAGGTCAGGTAGGAACATACCCAGGCCAGGTAGGAACATACCCAGGCCAGGTAGGAACATACCCAGGCCAGGTAGGAACATACCCAGGCCAGGTAGGAACATACCCAGGTCAGGTAGGAACATACCCAGGCCAGGTAGGAACATACCCAGGCCAGGTAGGAACATAACCAGGTCAGGTAGGAACATACCCAGGTCAGGTAGGAACATACCCAGGCCAGGTAGGAACATACCCAGGTCAGGTAGGAACATACCCAGGCCAGGTAGGAACATACCCAGGCCAGGTAGGAACATAACCAGGTCAGGTAGGAACATACCCAGGTCAGGTAGGAACATACCCAGGCCAGGTAGGAACATACCCAGGCCAGGTAGGAACATACCCAGGTCAGGTAGGAACATACCCAGGTCAGGTAGGAACATACCCAGGTCAGGTAGGAACATACCCAGGCCAGGTAGGAACATACCCAGGCCAGGTAGGAACATACCCAGGTCAGGTAGGAACATAACCAGGTCAGGTAAGAACATAACCAGGTCAGAAAACACCCAGGCCAGGTAGGAACATACCCAGGCCAGGTAGGAACATACCCAGGTCAGGTAGGAACATACCCAGGTCAGGTAGGAACATACCCAGGCCAGGTAGGAACATATCCAGGTCAGGTAGGAACATAACCAGGCCAGGTCAGAACATAACCAGGCCAGGTCAGAATATAACCAGGCCAGGTAGGAACATACCCAGGCCAGGTAGGAACATACCCAGGTCAGGTAGGAACATACCCAGGTCAGGTAGGAACATACCCAGGCCAGGTAGGAACATACCCAGGTCAGGTAGGAACATACCCAGGTCAGGTAGGAACATACCCAGGTCAGGTAGGAACATAACCAGGCCAGGTAGGAACATAACCAGGCCAGGTAGGAACATACCCAGGTCAGGTAGGAACATACCCAGGCCAGGTAGGAACATACCCAGGTCAGGTAGGAACATACCCAGGCCAGGTAGGAACATACCCAGGTCAGGTAGGAACATACCCAGGTCAGGTAGGAACATACCCAGGTCAGGTAGGAACATACCCAGGTCAGGTAGGAACATACCCAGGCCAGGTCAGAATATAACCAGGCCAGGTAGGAACATAACCAGGTCAGGTAGGAACATAACCAGGCCAGGTAGGAACATAACCAGGTCAGGTAGGAACATACCCAGGCCAGGTCAGAATATAACCAGGCCAGGTAGGAACATAACCAGGTCAGGTAGGAACATACCCAGGTCAGGTAGGAACATACCCAGGTCAGGTAGGAACATAACCAGGTCAGGTAGGAACATACCCAGGCCAGGTAGGAACATACCCAGGTCAGGTAGGAACATACCCAGGTCAGGTAGGAACATACCCAGGCCAGGTAGGAACATATCCAGGTCAGAATATAACCAGGCCAGGTCAGAATATAACAGCCTGTTGTAGACAGACAGTCCATGGTGTCACCCATCCTCTCCCATCTATACACACACTCCATACACCACACACACATTACCCCTCCCTCTGCGTACATATTAATCAACCAAAGCCATTCTATTTGTATGGAAATACAGGATCCTCCACAGCAGGAATCCCACAAATCTCTCTCATCTACAAATAGTTATTATCTCCTTTGCCCTGTTCCTCCCAACACCCACACACACACAATTGCAAACACATGCACACATACACACCATTGCACACACACACACACACACACACTCACACACACAAGCACATTGCATCTCTATGGTAATTTCCTACCATACCGCCCCGGGGTGCACAACATAGATAGACGGTCTGTTGTCATCACTAGGCTTCTATTCCCATTCTCACTCTGTAGTTCTCACAGGACCTCTTATTCTAGAATCTGGATACTGACAAGGACCTCTTATTCTAGAATCTGGATACCAACAAGAACCTCTCATTCTTGAATCTGGGTACCGACAAGAACCTCTCATTCTAGAATCTGGATACCGACAAGGACCTCTCATTCTAGAATCTGGATACCGACAAGGACCTCTCATTCTAGAATCTGGATACCGACAAGAACCTCTCATTCTAGAATCTGGATACCGACAAGGACCTCTCATTCTAGAATCTGGATACCGACAAGAACCTCTCATTCTAGAATCTGGATACCGACAAGGACCTCTCATTCTAGAATCTGGATACCGACAAGGACCTCTCATTCTAGAATCTGGATACCGACAAGGACCTCTCATTCTAGAATCTGGATACCGACAAGAACCTCTCATTCTAGAATCTGGATACCGACAAGAACCTCTCATTCTAGAATCTGGATACCGACAAGGACCTCTCATTCTAGAATCTGGATACCGACAAGAACCTCTCATTCTAGAATCTGGATACCGACAAGGACCTCTCATTCTAGAATCTGGATACCGACAAGGACCTCTCATTCTAGAATCTGGATACCGACAAGAACCTCTCATTCTAGAATCTGGATACCGACAAGAACCTCTCATTCTAGAATCTGGATACCGACAAGGACCTCTCTTTCTAGAAATAAGATACAGACAAGGACCTCTCATTCTAGAATCTGGATACCGACAAGAACCTCTCATTCTAGAATCTGGATACCGACAAGGACCTCTCATTCTAGAATCTGGATACCGACAAGGACCTCTCATTCTAGAATCTGGATACCGACAAGGACCTCTCATTCTAGAATCTGGATACCGACAAGGACCTCTCATTCTAGAATCTGGATACCGACAAGGACCTCTCATTCTAGAATCTGGATACCGACAAGAACCTCTCATTCTAGAATCTGGATACCAACAAGAACCTCTCATTCTAGAAATAAGATACAGACAAGGACTTCCTATTCTATAATCTGGATAATGACAAGGATATCTCATTCTAGATTCTGTACACGGACGAGGACCTCTTATTCTGGAAAACTGGAAACCGACAAGCATCTCTCATTGTATAATTGGAACGTCTGGATACTGACAAGGACCTCTCATTCTAAAATCTGGACACTGACGAGGACCTCTTATTCTAGAATTGGAATGTCTGGAATCTGACAAGGACCTCTCATTCTAGAATTGGAATGTCTGGAATCTGACAAGGACCTCTCATTCTAAAATCTGGACACTGACGAGGACCTCTTATTCTAGAATTGGAATGTCTGGAATCTGACAAGGACCTCTCATTCTAGAATTGGAATGTCTGGAATCTGACAAGGACCTCTCATTCTAAAATCTGGACACTGACGAGGACCTCTTATTCTAGAATTGGAATGTCTGGAATCTGACAAGGACCTCTCGTTCTAGAATTGGAATGTCTGGAATCTGACAAGGACCTCTCATTCTAAAAGCTGGACACTGACGAGGACCTCTTATTCTAGAATCTGGACACTGATTAGGACCTCTCATTCAAGAATTCATCTCTTCCATCACACCTCTCCTCTAGAATCTGGACATTGACAATGACCTCTAATTCTAAAGTCTGGATATTGACAAGGAACTATTATTATACAATCTAGAATCTGAAAAGGATCTCTCATTGTAGAATTGGAACTTCTGGATACTGACAAGTACTTCTCATTCTAGAAATGTTTTCTGGTTGTCCACATAAAGAACTGTCTATTTTCTGATTGTTCACATGAAGAACAGTATATTGTTGTCTGGTTGTCCACATAAAGAACTGTCTGTTGTCTGGTTGTTCACATAAAGAACTGTCTGTTGTCTGGTTGTCCACATAAAGAACTGTCTGTTGTCTGGTTGTTCACATAAAGAACTGTCTGTTGTCTGGTTGTCCACATAAAGAACTGTCTGTAGTTGTCTGGTTGTCCACATAAAGAACTGTCTGTTGTCTGGTTGTCCACATAAAGAACTGTCTGTTGTCTGGTTGTCCACATAAAGAACTGTCTGTTGTCTGGTTGTCCACATAAAGTACTGTCTGTTGTCTGGTTGTTCACATAAAGAACTGTCTGTTGTCTGGTTGTTCACATAAAGAACTGTCTGTTGTCTGGTTGTCCACATAAAGAACTGTCTGTTGTCTGGTTGTCCACATAAAGAACTGTCTGTTGTCTGGTTGTCCACATAAAGAACTGTCTGTTGTCTGGTTGTCCACATAAAGAACTGTCTGTAGTTGTCTGGTGTCATTGTTATTATTTGACCATGCTGGTCATTTATGAACATTTGAACATCTTGGCCATGTTCTGTTATAATCTCCACCCGGCACAGTCAGAAGAGGACTGGCCACCCCACATAGCCTGGTTCCTCTCTAGGTTTCTTCCTAGGTTTTGGCCTTTCTAGGGAGTTTTTCCTAGCCACCGTGCTTCTTCACCTGCATTGCTTGCTGTTTGGGGTTTTAGGCTGGGTTTCTGTACAGCACTTTGAGATATCAGCTGATGTACGAAGGGCTATATAAATTAATTTGATTTTATTTTGGTTGTTCACATAAAGAACTGTCTGTTTTCTGGTTGTCCACATAAAGAACTGTCAGTAGTTGTCTGGTTGTCCACATAAAGAACTGTCAGTAGTTGTCTGGTTGTTCACATAAAGAACTGTCAGTAGTTGTCTGGTTGTTCACATAAAGAACTGTCTGTTGTCTGGTTGTTCACATAAAGAACTGTCTGTTGTCTGGTTGTCCACATAAAGAACTGTCTGTTGTCTGGTTGTTCACATAAAGAACTGTCTGTTGTCTGGTTGTTCACATAAAGAACTGTCTGTAGTTGTCTGGTTGTCCACATAAAGAACGATCTGTTGTCTGGTTGTTCACATAAAGAACTGTCTGTTGTCTGGTTGTTCACATAAAGAACTGTCTGTTGTCTGGTTGTTCACATAAAGAACTGTCTGTTGTCTGGTTGTTCACATAAAGAACTGTCTGTTGTCTGGTTGTTCACATAAAGAACTGTCTGTTGTCTGGTTGTTCACATAAAGAACTGTCTGTTGTCTGGTTGTTCACATAAAGAACTGTCTGTTGTCTGGTTGTTCACATAAAGAACTGTCTGTTGTCTGGTTGTTCACATAAAGAACTGTCTGTTGTCTGGTTGTTCACATAAAGAACTGTCTGTTGTCTGGTTGTCCACATAAAGTACTGTCTGTTGTCTGGTTGTTCACATAAATAACTGTCTGTTGTCTGGTTGTTCACATAAAGAACTGTCTGTTGTCTGGTTGTTCACATAAAGAACTGTCTGTTGTCTGGTTGTTCACATAAAGAACTGTCTGTTGTCTGGTTGTCCACATAAAGAACTGTCTGTTGTCTGGTTGTTCACATAAAGAACTGTCTGTTGTCTGGTTGTCCACATAAAGAACTGTCTGTTGTCTGGTTGTTCACATAAAGAACTGTCTGTTGTCTGGTTGTCCACATAAAGAACTGTCTGTTGTCTGGTTGTTCACATAAAGAACTGTCTGTTGTCTGGTTGTTTACATAAAGAACTGTCTGTTGTCTGGTTGTTCACATAAAGAACTGTCTGTTGTCTGGTTGTCCACATAAAGAACTGTCTGTTGTCTGGTTGTTCACAAAAATAACTGTCTGTTGTCTGGTTGTCCACATAAAGAACTGTCTGTTGTCTGGTTGTCCACATAAAGAACTGTCTGTTGTCTGGTTGTTCACATAAAGAACTGTCTGTTGTCTGGTTGTTCACATAAAGAACTGTCTGTTGTCTGGTTGTTCACATAAAGAACTGTCTGTTGTCTGGTTGTTCACATAAAGAACTGTCTGTTGTCTGGTTGTTCACATAAAGAACTGTCTGTTGTCTGGTTGTTCACATAAAGAACTGTCTGTTGTCTGGTTGTTCACATAAAGAACTGTCTGTGGTTGTCTGGTTGTCCACATAAAGAACTGTTTGTCGTTGATTATGGCTGTGTGCTCTCTATAACTCGGTATCTATTTTCGCTAAAGATAAACGACTAACATGATCCCAGAGTCTGTCTAACGCCTTGAGGTGGCATCCCATAATTATTTGATTATCCCGACAGGTTGGTTGCTTAGCAACCAATGGTTCAAAACAGACATGATTGGCTTAGATATGTAAAAAATATATTTACTATCCAAATGTTGATTGAAAACATAAAGAAATGTTCACCATCGTTATAGTTGATGTCACCTAGATAGATCACTTTAGCCATAATTAGCTGACATGACGTCAGTCAACACCTCAAAACAAGACATGGTATCAACAACAACGAGATGAAACGATCCACTTTACGATTCCCCTCTTGGAACTTGTTGTCATTGTTGCTGTCTGACCGTTTGAGAATAACATCCTTCTGCCCCACTGCAGCGCTCAGATTGCAGTTGTGACGTTGTCAGCTAACCCGTTTATATGAGTAAATCATCATTGCTGCAATTGATGCTTGCATTTACATATTTACATAGTAACAAAAGCCCAATCCTAGTGAAGGGTCTTGGGGAAACATGGGAATATTCTGCATGAGAATGCCATAGCCAGGCATGGCGAGCCCAGCTTGTGATTAGTTTGTGTAATGTCATGGTGATTGTAGAGTGATTGACATGTCTTGTCCCTCGCCCCTCCTCTGAGCAGCTCATTGTCACAGCATGCATCCCCAATGGTACCTTATTCCCTACGTAGTGCACTACTTAGTACTACCCATATCGGCACAACAGCTCACAACCCTAGTGGCCGATCTGGTCAAAAGTAGTGTACTATAAAGGGGATGTGGTGCCATTCAGGCTGCAGGCCCAGTCTTTCCTTTGTTCCCCTGCTCCCTCAGGACCAGACAGCTCAGGCAGATGAGTCTCTGTCAGCAACAAAAGGGTTCATCCTGCCTCATTTGATGCGGTGACGACCCATCAACGCCCCCTAGATTTCCGTCCTTACACACATGGACCTATACTCATTCACACAGAGACACACGCACACTTACCTCCTCCAGTGAGATGAAATGTTGCGTTTAGTGGTGAAAGGTGTAGATGGGGGGGGTCAGGAGTCATGTAGACAGTTTAGCAGGTGTTCTAGCTGGTGAAATGCTTACGGTACTAACAACGCAGTAAAATATCAAACCATTTGAATGTAAGGGGAAAAAAGACCAGAAAGGCAGGACTAGTCTGATTAACAACCCACATAGCACTGTAGCAGTAATCAAATGCAATCTATATGGATGTACACCACGAGAATTGTGCTGTCCGCACCACCCTCTGGAGAGCCATGCAGTTGAATGTGGAGAAGTTGCAAGCTGGTGAGGCAGTCTGACAGAATACTCTCAATGGTGCATCTGTAGAAGTTCATGAGGGTCTTGGGGGCCGATTCCGAATTTATTAAGCTGCCTTAGGTTATAGAGGCATTGTTTCCCCTTTTTCACCATGAGGTCGTTGTGGCGACATCATTTCCGGTCCTCAGTGATGTGCCCGCCCAGGAACATGAACGGTTTGACCCTATTCACTGTGGCTCTGTCGATGAGGATGGGGGCGTGCTTTCTCTTCTGTCTCCTCTTCCTTAAGCTCCTTTGTTTTGTTGACGTTGAGTGAGAGGTTATTTTCTTAGCACCACTCCTCCAGGGTTCTAATGTCCACCCAGGCCGTCTCGTCATTGTTCATAATCAGGCCTACCACTTTCACGTCGTCAGCAAACTTGATGAATGAGTTGGAGACATGCATGGCCACGCAGTCATGGGTGAACAGGGAGTACAGGAGGGGGCTCAGCACACAACCTTGTGGGGCCCCTGTGTTGAGGATCAGCGTAGTGGAGATCGAACAGTTAGGAAATCTAGGATCCACAGGGAGTACTTCAGACCAAAGGCCCCGAGCTTAGTGGCGAGCACCATGGTGCTAAAAGCTATAGTTGATGAACAGCATTCTGACACAGATTCTTCTTGTCCAGGTGGGAGTGCAGCGATGAATAACGTTTCAATTACTAGTTAAATAAAGATTCAATTACTTTTTTACATTTTTAAACCACAGGCAGTTTTCACAATTCCTGAAATTTAATCCTAGTAAAAATTCCCTCTCATAGGACAGTTAGGATCACCAATTTATTTTAAGAATGTGAAATGTCAGAATAATAGCAGAGAGAATTATTTATTTCAGCTTTGATTTCTTTCATCACATTCCCAGTGGGTCAGAAGTTTACATACATCAATTAGTATTTGGTAGCATTGCCTTTAAATTGTTTAATTTCGGTCAAACGTTTCGGGAAGCCTTCCACAAGTTTCCCACAATAAGTTGGGTGTATTATGGCCCATTCCTCCTGACAGCTGGTGTATCTCAGTCAGGTTTGTAGGCCTCGTTGCTCACACACACCTTTTCAGTTCTGCCCACACATTTTCTATAGGCTTGAGGTCAGGGCTTTGTGATGGCCACTCCAATACCTTGACGTTGTTGTCCTTAAGCCATTTTGCCACAACTTTGGAAGTATGCTTGGGGTCATTGTCCATTTGGAAGACCCATTTGCAACCAAGCTTTAACCTCTGATGTCTTGAGATGTTGCTTCAATATATCCACATGATTTTCCGTTCTCATGATGCCATCTATTTTGCGAAGTGCACCAGTCCCTCCTGCAGCTAAGCACCCCCACAACATCATGCTGCCACCCCCGTGGTTCACAGTTGGGATGGTGTTCTTCGGCTTGCAAGAACCCCCCCCCCCCCCCTTTCCCTCCAAACATAACGATGGTCATTACGGCCAAACAGTTCTATTTTTGTTTCATCAGACCAGAGGACATTTGGGAGACCAGATGACCAGTGGGAGAAGTCACCCTTCCGACTAGTCTGTTCCCTGTCAGATGACCAGAAAGTAGAAGTCATCCTTCCGACTAGTCTGTTCCCTGTCAGATGACCAGAAAGTAGAAGTCACCCTTCCGACGAGTCTGTTCCCTGTCAGATGACCAGAAAGTAGAAGTCACCCTTCCGACTAGTCTGTTCCCTGTCAGATGACCAGAAAGTAGAAGTCACCCTTCCGACGAGTCTGTTCCCTGTCAGATGACCAGAAAGTAGAAGTCACCCTTCCGACTAGTCTGTTCCCTGTCAGATGACCAGAAAGTAGAAGTCACCCTTCCGACTAGTCTGTTCCCTGTCAGATGACCAGAAAGTAGAAGTCACCCTTCCGACTAGTCTGTTTCCTGTCAGATGACCAGAAAGTAGAAGTCACCCTTCCGACTAGTCTGTTCCCTGTCAGATGACCAGAAAGTAGAAGTCACACTTCCGTCTAGTCTGTTCCCTGTCAGATGACCAGAAAGTAGAAGTCACCCTTCCGACTAGTCTGTTCCCTGTCAGATGACCAGAAAGTAGAAGTCACCCTTCCGACTAGTCTGTTCCCTGTCAGATGACCAGTGGGAGAAGTTTCCATCGCTGCTGCGTGCTTTGAATGGTGAGTTTTCTTGTCGTTTTGAGATTTTCAATGTGTTGGGAAAATTACATGTTGTTGGAAATGTTGTTAGTTTCCTCTCCTTTCACCTTCAACATGGGTAACTCTCCTACTGTTTCCTCTCCTTTCACCTTCAACATGGGTAACTCTCCTACTGTTTCCTCTCCTTTCACCTTCAATGTGGATAACTCTCCTACTGTTTCCTCTCCTTTCACCTTCAATGTGGATAACGCTCCTACTGTTTCCTCTCCTTTCACCTTCAACGTGGATAACTCTCCTACTGTTTCCTCTCCTTTCACCTTCAACGTGGATAACACTCCTACTGTTTCCTCTCCTTTCACCTTCAACGTGGATAACACTCCTACTGTTTCCTCTCCTTTCACCTTCAATGTAGATAACGCTCCTACTGTTTCCTCTCCTTTTACCTTCAACATGGATAACACTCCTACTGTTTCCTCTCCTTTCACCTTCAACATGGATAACACTCCTACTGTTTCCTCTCCTTTCACCTTCAACGTGGATAACGCTCCTACTGTTTCCTCTCCTTTCACCTTCAACGTGGATAACGCTCCTACTGTTTCCTCTCCTTTCACCTTCAATGTGGATAACACTCCTACTGTTTCCTCTCCTTTCACCTTCAACGTGGATAACGCTCCTACTGTGTCCTCTCCTTTCACCTTCAACGTGGATAACTCTCCTACTGTGTCCTCTACTTTCACCTTCAACGTGGATAACGCTCCCACTGTTTCCTCTCCTTTCACCTTCAATGTGGATAACGCTCCTACTGTTTCCTCTCCTTTCACCTTCAACGTGGATAACACTCCTACTGTTTCCTCTCCTTTCACCTTCAATGTAGATAACTCTCCTACTGTTTCCTCTCCTTTCACCTTCAACGTGGATAACTCTCCTTACTGTTTCCTCTCCTTTCACCTTCAACATGGATAACACTCCTACTGTTTGCTCTCCTTTCACCTTCAACGTGGATAACTCTCCTTACTGTTTCCTCTCCTTTCACCTTCAACGTAGATAACACTCCTACTGTTTCCTCTCCTTTCACCTTCAACGTAGATAACACTCCTACTGTTTCCTCTCCTTTCACCTTCAATGTGGATAACTCTCCCACTGTCTCCTCTCCTTTCACCTTCAACGTAGATAACGCTCCTACTGTTTCCTCTCCTTTCACCTTCAACGTGGATAACACTCCTACTGTTTCCTCTCCTTTCACCTTCAACGTGGATAACTCTCCTACTGTTTCCTCTCCTTTCACCTTCAACGTGGATAACTCTCCTACTGTTTCCTCTCCTTTCACCTTCAACGTGGATAACGCTCCTACTGTTTCCTCTCCTTTCACCTTCAACGTGGATAACTCTCCTACTGTTTCCTCTCCTTTCACCTTCAACGTGGATAACTCTCCTACTGTTTCCTCTCCTTTCACCTTCAACGTGGATAACGCTCCTACTGTTTCCTCTCCTTTCACCTTCAACGTGGATAACTCTCCTACTGTTTCCTCTCCTTTCACCTTCAACGTGGATAACGCTCCTACTGTTTCCTCTCCTTTCACCTTCAACGTGGATAACGCTCCTACTGTTTCCTCTCCTTTCACCTTCAACGTGGATAACGCTCCTACTGTTTCCTCTCCTTTCACCTTCAACGTGGATAACGCTCCTACTGTTTCCTCTCCTTTCACCTTCAACGTGGATAACACTCCTACTGTTTCCTCTCCTTTCACCTTCAACGTGGATAACGCTCCTACTGTTTCCTCTCCTTTCACCTTCAACGTGGATAACACTCCTACTGTTTCCTCTCCTTTCACCTTCAACGTGGATAACGCTCCTACTGTTTCCTCTCCTTTCACCTTCAACGTGGATAACGCTCCTACTGTTTCCTCTCCTTTCACCTTCAACGTGGATAACTCTCCTACTGTTTCCTCTCCTTTCACCTTCAACGTGGATAACTCTCCCACTGTTTCCTCTCCTTTCACCTTCAACGTGGATAACTCTCCTACTGTTTCCTCTCCTTTCACCTTCAACGTGGATAACTCTCCTACTGTTTCCTCTCCTTTCACCTTCAACGTGGATAACGCTCCTACTGTTTCCTCTCCTTTCACCTTCAACGTGGATAACTCTCCTACTGTTTCCTCTCCTTTCACCTTCAACGTGGATAGCGCTCCAACTGACCTGCAACTTGAGCTTATCGATCTTCTGTCTGATGCAGCGATTGGATACAATGTCACTGACGAGGTTCTCGATGAACAAAACTTTCCAATGATTAGGAATCATACTCAGAAGATGTTTGTACTTTATTTAAAAAGGCAAGTCAGTTAACAACAAATTCTTATTTACAACAACAGCCTACCCCTATGGGACTCCCAATCAAAGCCTGATAATGATACAGCCTGGATTTGAACCAGGGACTGTAGTGAGACACAGTGCCTTAAACCGCTGTGCCACTCGGGAGCTTCGGAGCCCACAGTTACTTTTGACACTTAAGTATATTTAAAAACAAATACTTTTAGACTTTTACTCAAGTAGTATTTTACTTAGTGACTTTCATTTTCTATTATGGTTTCTTTACTTTTACTCAAGAATTTCTTCCACCACTCTTGACTGTTTTCACATTTTTTTACGTTACAAATTCGTAAACAAATTCTAAAATAGATTTTTTTTTTTTAAATTCCTCATCAATCTTCACACGATATGACAAAGCGAACACATTTTTTGGGAAATTTTGCTAATTTATAAAAAATCAAAAACGGAAATATCACATTTACATAAGTATTCATGGTCTTTACTCGGTACTTTGTTGAAGCATCTTTGGCAGCGATTACAACCTCGAGTCTTCTTGGGTTTGACGCTACAAGCTTGGCGGACCTGTAGTTGGGGAGTTTCTCCCATTCTTCTCTGCAGATCCTCTCAAGCTCTGTCAGGTTGGATGGGGAGCGTCGCTGCACAGCTATTTTCAGGTCTCCCCAGACATGTTTGATCGGGTTCAAGTCCGAAGCTTTGGCTGGGCCACTTCAGTGTTGTCTTGGCTGTGTGCTTATGGTTGTTGTCCTGTTGGAAGGTGAATGTTCTGAGGTCCTGAGCGCTCTGGAGCAGGTTTTCATCAAGGATCTCTCTGTACTTTGTTCTGTTCATCTTTGCCCCGATCCTGACTAGTCTCCCAGTCCCAGCCTCTGAAAAACACCCCCACAGCATGATGCTGCCACCACCATGCTTCACCGTAGGGATGGTGTCAGGTTTCCTCCAGGCGTGACTTTTGGGATTCAGGACAAAGAGTTCATTCTTGGTTTCAACCAATAATCTTGTTTCTCCTGGTCTTAGAATCTTTAGGTGCCTTTTGGCAAGCAGGCTGTCATGTGCCTTCTACTGAGGAGTGGCTTTGGTCTGGCTACTCTACCATAAAGGCCTAATTGGTGGAGTGCTACAGAGATGGTTGTCCTTCTGGAAGGTTCTCCCATCTCCACAGAGGAACGCTGAAGCACTGTCAGAGTGGCCATCGGGTTGTTGGTCACCTCCCTGTCCAAGGCCCTTCTCCTCCGATTGCTCAGTTTGGCCCCGGCCAGCTCTAGGAAGAGTCTTGGTGGTTCCAAAATTCTTCCATTTAGGAATGATGGGGGCCACTGTGTTCTTTGATTATCATAGCAAAGGGTCTGAATACGTTTTTTAAAATATAATTTGCAAAATGATATTTTAGAACAAGGCTGTAACGTAACAAAATGTGGAAAAAGTCAAGGGGTCTGACTACTTTCTGAAATCACTGTATTCCTTCTCTCTCACTCCTCCTATTCCCCTCTCCCTCTCCCTCTCCCTCTCCCTCTCCCCCTCCCTCTCCCCCTCTCTCTCTCTCTCTCCTCTCTCTCTCTCTCTCTCTCTCTCTCTCTCTCTCTCTCTCTCTCTCTCTCTCTCTCTCCCCTCTCCCTCTCTCTCTCTCTCTCCCCCTCTCCCTCTCTCTCTCTCTCTCTCTCTCTCTCTCTCTCTCTCTCTCTCCCCCTCTCCCTCTCTCTCTCTCTTTCCCCCTCTCCCTCTCTCTCCCTCTCTCTCCCTCTCTCATTCTCTCTCTTACATCCTTTATTTCCATTCTGAGTGTACAGGTCTCCATGGGGATGTAAATCTGTAAAGCCCCAGTTCTCCAGTTATAACATTGACCCCTTTCTATTGCTCTCCTCTCCTCTCCTCTCTTTCTATTCTACTCCTCTCCTCATTTTCTATTCTACTCTTCTCCTCCCTTTCTATTCCTCTCCTCTCTTTCTATTCCTCTCCTCCCCTTCTACTCCTCTCCTCCCTTTCTACTCCTCTCCTCCCTTTCTCTTCTACTCCTCTCCTCACTTTATATTCCTCTCCTCCCTTTCTATTCCTCTCCTCTCTTTCAATTCTACTCCTCTCCTCACTTTATATTCCTCTCCTCCCTTTCTATTCCTCTCCTCCCTTTCTATTCCTCTCCTCTCTTTCTATTCCTCTCCTCTCTTTCTATTCCTCTCCTCTCTTTCTATTCCTCTCCTCTCTTTCAATTCTACTCCTCTCCTCACTTTCTATTCCTCTCCTCCCTTTCTATTCCTCTCCTCTCTTTCTATTCCTCTCCTCTCTTTATATTCCTCTCCTCTCTTTCTATTCCTCTCCTCTCTTTCTATTCCTCTCCTCTCTTTCAATTCTACTCCTCTCTCTTTCTATTCCACTCCACTCCTCCCTTTCTATTCCACTCCTCTCCTCTCTTTCTATTCCTCTCCTCTCCTCTCTTTCTATTCCTCTCCTCTCCTCTCTTTCTATTCCTCTCCTCTCCTCTCTTTCTATTCCACTCCTCTCCTCTCTTTCTATTCCTCTCCACTCCTCCCTTTCTATTCCACTCCACTCCTCCCTTTCTATTCCTCTCCTCCCTTTCTATTCCTCTCCTCTCTTTCTATTCCTGTCCTCTCTTTCTATTCCTGTCCTCTCTTTCTATTCCTTTCTTCTCTTTTTATTCCTCTCCCTTTCTATTTTTCTCCTCTCCTCCATTTCTATTCCTCTCTTCTCTTTTCCTCTCATTTTCCTCTCTTCTCCTCTCATTTTCCTCTGCTCCTCCTCCTCTCCTCCTCTCTCTTTCCCTTTTTCCTTTGACAATAGCTGACTGACAAAACAAATGTTTTCACGCTGATGTTAAATAGGAGATAAGAAGCAAAACATCATCATAGACTCCCACTGAAGAAATAATCAGTGGGTCGTCTGACATCGCTCTCTCCTTCCCTCTCTGTTTCTTTCTCTCTTTCTCTCTGTCTCTGTCCCTCTGTTTCTTTCTCTCTTTGTCCCTCTCTGTTTCTTTCTCTCTCTGTCCCTCTGTTTCTTTCTCTCTCTGTCTCTCTGTTTCTTTCTCTCTCTGTCCCTCTGTTTCTTTCTCTCTCTGTCTCTCTGTTTCTTTCTCTCTCTGTCTCTCTGTTTCTTTCTCTCTCTGTCCCACTGTTTCTTTCTCTCTCTGTCCCTCTGTTTCTTTCTCTCTCTGTCTCTCTGTTTCTTTCTCTCTCTGTCCCTCTGTTTCTTTCTCTCTCTGTCCCTCTGTTTCTTTCTCTCTCTGTCTCTCTGTTTCTTTCTCTCTCTGTCTCTCTGTTTCTTTCTCTCTCTGTCCCTCTGTTTCTTTCTCTCTCTGTCCCTCTGTTTCTTTCTCTCTCTGTCTCTCCGTTTCTTTCTCTCTCTGTCTCTCTGTTTCTTTCTCTCTCTGTCTCTTTCTCTCTCTGTCTCTGTTTCTTTCTCTCTCTGTCTCTTTCTCTCTCTGTCTCTCTGTTTCTTTCTCTCTCTGTCTCTCTGTTTCTTTCTCTCTCTGTCTCTTTCTCTCTGTCTCTCTGTTTCTTTCTCTCTCTGTCTCTTTCTCTCTCTGTCTCTTTGTTTCTTTCTCTCTCTGTCCCTCTGTTTCTTTCTCTCTCTGTCTCTCTGTTTCTTTCTCTCTCTGTCTCTCTGTTTCTTTCTCTCTCTGTCTCTCTCTGTCCCTCTGTTTCTTTCTCTCTCTGTCCCTCTCTGTTTCTTTCTCTCTCTGTCCCTCTGTTTCTTTCTCTCTCTGTCTCTCTGTTTCTTTCTCTCTCTGTCCCTCTCTGTTTCTTTCTCTCTCTGTCCCTCTCTGTTTCTTTCTCTCTCTCTCTCTCTCTCTCTCTCTCTCTCAATTCAATTCAATTCAATTCAAGGGCTTTATTGGCATGGGAAACATGTGTTAACATTGCCAAAGCAAGTGAGGTAGACAACATACAAAGTGAATATATAAAGTGAAAAACAACACAAATTAACAGTAAACATTACACATACAACAGTTTCAAAACAGTAAAGACATTACAAATGTCATATTATATGATTATTATATATATATATATATATATATATATATATATATATATATATATATATATATATATATATATATATATATATATATATATAATGTACAAATAATTAAAGGACACAAGATAAAATAAATAAGCATAAATATGGGTTGTATTTACAATGGTGTTTGTTCTTCACTGGTTGCCCTTTTCTCGTGGCAACAGGTCACAAATCTTGCTGCTGTGATGGCACACTGTGGAATTTCACCCAGTAGATATGGGAGTTTTTCAAAATTGGATATGTTTTCGAATTCTTTGTGGATCTGTGTGATCTGGGGGAAATATGTCTCTCTAATATGGTCATACATTGGGCAGGAGGTTAGGAAGTGCAGCTCAGTTTCCACCTCATTTTGTGGGCAGTGAGCACATAGCCTGTCTTCTCTTGAGAGCCATGTCTGCCTACGGCGGCCTTTCTCAATAGCAAGACTATGCTCACTGAGTCTGTACATAGTCAAAGCTTTCCTTAATTTTGGGTCAGTCACAGTGGTCAGGTATTCTGCCGCTGTGTACTCTCTGTTTAGGGCCAAATAGCATTCTAGTTTGCTCTGTTTTTTTGTTAATTCTTTCCAATGTGTTAAGTAATTATCTTTTTGTTTTCTCATGATTTGGTTGGGTCTAATTGTGCTGTTGTCCTGGGGCTCTGTAGGGTGTGTTTGTGTTTGTGAACAGAGCCCCAGGACCAGCTTGCTTAGGGACTCTTCTCCAGGTTCATCTCTCTGTTTGTGATGGCTTTGTTATGGAAGGTTTGTGAATCGCTTCCTTTTAGGTGGTTGTAGAATTTAATGGCTCTTTTCTGGATTTTGATAATTAGTGGGTATCGGCCTATTTCTGCTCTGCATGCATTATTTGGTGTTTTACGTTGTACACGGAGGATATTTTTGCAGAATTCTGCGTGCAGAGTCTCGATTTGGTGTTTGTCCCATTTTGTGAAGTCTTGGTTGGTGAGCGGACCCCAGACCTCACAACCATAAAGGGCAATGGGCTCTATGACTGATTCAAGTATTTTTAGCCGAATCCTAATTGGTATGTTGAAATTTATGTTTCTTTTGATGGCATAGAATGCCCTTCTTGCCTTGTCTCTCAGATCGTTCACACCTTTGTGGAAGTTACCTGTGGCGCTGATGTTTAGGCCAAGGTATGTATAGTTTTTTGTGTGCTCTAGGGCAACAGTGTCTAGATGGAATTTGTATTTGTGGTCCTGGTGACTGGACCTTTTTTGGAACACCATTATTTTGGTCTTACTGAGATTTACTGTCAGGGCCCAGGTCTGACAGAATCTGTGCATAAGATCTAGGTGCTGCTGTAGGCCCTCCTTGGTTGGTGACAGAAGCACCAGATCATCAGCAAACAGCAGACATTTGACTTCAGATTCTAGTAGGGTGAGGCCGGGTGCTGCAGACTTTTCTAGTGCCCGCGCCAGTTCGTTGATATATATGTTGAAGAGGGTGGGGCTTAAGCTGCATCCCTGTCTAACCCCACGACCCTGTGTGAAGAAATGTGTGTGTTTTTTGCCAATTTTAACCGCACACTTGTTGTTTGTGTACATGGATTTTATAATGTCATATGTTTTACCCCCAACACCACTTTACATCAGTTTGTATAGCAGACCCTCATGCAAAATTGAGTCGAAGGCTGTTTTGAAATCAACAAACATGAGAAGACTTTGCCTTTGTTTTGGTTTGTTTGGTTGTCAATTAGGGTGTGCAGGGTGAATACATGGTCTGTTGTACAGTAATTTGGTAAAAAGCCAATTTGACATTTGCTCAGTACATTGTTTTCATTGAGGAAATGTACGAGTCTGCTGTTAATAATAATGCAGAGGATTTTCCCAAGGTTACTGTTGACACATATTCCACGGTAGTTATTGGGGTCAAATTTGTCTCCACTTTTGTGGATTGGGGTGATCAGTCCTTGGTTCCAAATATTGGGGAAGATGCCAGAGCTAAGTATGATGTTAAAGAGTTTTAGTATAGCCAATTGGAATTTGTTGTCTGTATATTTGATCATTTCATTGAGGATACCATCGACACCACAGGCCTTTTTGGGTTGGAGGGTTTTTATTTTGTCCTGTAACTCATTCAATGTAATTGGAGAATCCAGCGGGTTCTAGTAGTCTTTAATAGTTGATTCTAAGATCTGTATTTGATCATGTATATGTTTTTGCTCTTTGTTCTTTGTTATAGAACCAAAACGATTGGAGAAGTGGTTTACCCATACATCTCCATTTTGGATAGATAATTCTTTGTGTTGTTGTTTGTTTAGTGTTTTCCAATTTTACCAGAAGTGGTTAGAGTCTATGGATTCTTCAATTGCATTGAGCTGATTTCTGACATGCTGTTCCTTCTTTTCCGTAGTGTATTTCTGTATTGTTTTAGTGATTCACCATAGTGAAGGCGTAGACTCAGGTTTTCCGGGTCTCTATGTTTTTGGTTGGACAGGTTTCTCAATTTCTTTCTTAGATTTTTGCATTCCTCATCAAACCATTTGTCATTATTGTTAATTTTCTTCGGTTTTCTATTTGAGATTTTTAGATTTGATAGGGAAGCTGAGAGGTCAAATATACTGTTAAGATTTTCTACTGCCAAGTTTACACCTTCACTATTACAGTGGAACGTTTTACCCAGGAAATTGTCTAAAAGGGATTGAATTTGTTGTTGCCTAATTGTTTTTTGGTAGGTTTCCAAACTGCATTCCTTCCACCTATAGCATTTCTTAATGTTACTCAGTTCCTTTGGCTTTGATGCCTCATGGTTGAGTATTGCTCTGTTTAAGTAGACTGTGATTTTGCTGTGGTCTGATAGGGGTGTTAGTGGACTGACTGTGAACGCTCTGAGAGATTCTGGGTTGAGGTCAGAATAAAGTAGTCTACAGTACTACTGCCAAGAGATGAGCTATAGGTGTACCTACCATAGGAGTCCCCTCGAAGCCTACCATTGACTATGTACATACCCAGCGTGCGACAGAGCTGCAGGAGTTGTGACCCGTTTTTGTTGGTTATGTTGTCATAGTTGTGCCTAGGGGGGCATATGTGGGAGGGGATGCTGTCACCTCCAGGCAGATGTTTGTCCCCCTGTGTGCTGAGGGTGTCAGGTTCTTGTCCGGTTCTGGCATTTAGGTCGCCACAGACATGTCCCTGGGCCTGGAAATTATTGATTTCGCCCTCCAGGATGGAGAAGCTGTCTTCATTAAAATATGGGGATTCTAGTGGGGGGATATAGGTAGCACACAGGAGGACATTTTTCTCTGTTAGGATAATTTCCTTTTGAATTTCTAGCCAAATGTAGAATGTTCCTGTTTTGATTAATTTAATGGAGTGAGTTAGGTCTGCTCTATACCAAATGAGCATACCCCCTGAGTCCCTTCCCTGTTTCACACCTGGTAGTTTGGTGGATGGGACTACCAGCTCTCTGTAACCTAGAGGACAACCAGTGGGTCCGTCTCCTCTATACCAGGTTTCTTGCAGGATGACAATGTCTGTATTACCGATTTCTTTGGTGAAGTCCGGGTTTCTGCTCTTTAGGCCAAAGGCAGATGACCTCAGGCCTTGGATATTCCAGGATGATATAGTGAAGGCTTTTTGTTCCATAGAATGTCCAATGTTGTTGGTCGTGTGGTTTGGCCTCAGGCCAGTAAGTGTGAGCAGAGCCTGCTGAGCATCTGGTACATGCTATTGGCTTGGGCGAGTGTGAGAGTGGGGGTTGGGACTGTTTGCCCGCTCACTACCTGGGCGTATGTGTGGCTTCCATGTTGAGGCCCTCTTTGCGGGGGTGGGGTGCATGGGGTGGGCAGGAGTGGCATAGGTCTGATCTGAGGGGGCCTAAATGGGGTGTGGGCATGGTTGACGTGGGGGGGTGTTGATTGGTTGGGGTGGGGGTGTGGATGTGTCTGGGTGTACTGTGGTCTGGATGTAATTCCTCTTGGCGTGGGTCCTCTATGTGTAGGTCCAGAGGGGGGTCCTGCAGGTCTGGGAGGGTGTCTCGCTGGTCTGGGTGGGGAGTCTATTGATCTGTTGCTCCTGTGTGAAGTGTTGGGGATACGTTTGAGAGTGATGTCCTTTAGGGTCCTGGCAAAGGTGGGCACTGCTGCCTTGTAGAGGTGGACCTGGTCATAGAGGCTGTTCACGTCCAGGGTGGAGTGGTGGGCCAGGAAAACATTTGGTTTTCAGTGGGTCGTGTATCAGAAAAACGATATCTCTCTTTCCAATTCTTAATGTCTTATGTAGACAACGAATACACACACTCACACACTGCATCGTTCCATCCTCCCAACACTGTCTAATGAGGTGATGACCAGCCCCTTGTTATAATTGCTTTAGTCTCCTTTTAATTTCCAAGCATATTAATCATATGTAGAGTTATTTAAGAATGCATAAATGAATCTTAGATTAAAAAGCCTATCAAAAGAATTAAAGAGTAAGTTACATTTCCCCACGGCCGGGACTTTTATGTGACTAGTGTTGAGGTGATTATCATGGTGTGATACAGCTCTGTTTTTAAATCAGAGCATTTTACTTTATTTAATTTATTTGAGGTTTTATTTATACTTTATTTAACTAGGCAAGTCAGTTAAGATCATTTACAATGACGGCCTACACCGGCCAAACCCCAACCGGATGTCGCCAATGACGGCCTACACCGGACAAACCCTAACCGGATGTCGCCAATGACGGCCTACACCGGCCAAACCCCAACCGGATGTCGCCAATGACGGCCTACACCGGCCAAACCCCAACCGGATGTCGCCAATGACGGCCTACACCGGACAAACCCTAACCGGATGTCGCCAATGACGGCCTACACCGGCCAAACCCCAACCGGATGTCGCCAATGACGGCCTACACCGGCCAAACCCCAACCGGATGTCGCCATTTGTGCGCCATCTAATGGGACTCCCCATCACTGCCGGTTGTGATACAGCCTGGAATGGAACCAGGGTCTGTAGTGACTCCTCTAGCTTCTGTGATACAGCCTGGAATGGAACCAGGGTCTGTAGTGACTCCTCTAGCCTCTAACCGCTGTGATACAGCCTGGAATGGAACCAGGGTCTGAAGTGACTCCTCTAGCTTCTGTGATACAGCCTGTAATGGAACCAGGGTCTGTAGTGACTCCTCTAGCTTCTGTGATACAGCCTGGAATGGAACCAGGGTCTGTAATGACACCTCTAGCCGCTGTGATACAGCCTGAAATGGAACCAGGGTCTGTAGTGACTCTTCTAGCCGCTGTGATACAGCCTGAAATGGAACCAGGGTCTGTAGTGACTCTTCCAGCCGCTGTTATACAGCCTGAAATGGAACCAGGGTCTGTAATGACTCTTCTAACCTCTAGACACTGTGATACAGCCTGGAATGGAACCAGGGTAGGTAGAGACTCCTCTAGCCTCTAGCCTCTAGCCTCTAGCCACTAGCCTCTAGCCTCTAGGCTCTAGCTTCTAGCTTCTAGCCTCTCGCCTCTCACCTCTAGCCACTAGCCTCTAGCCACTAGCCTCTAGCTTATAGCTTCTAGCCTCTCGCCTCTCACCTCTAGCCACTAGCCTCTAGCCACTAGTCTCTAGCTTATAGCTTATAGCCTCTAGCCTCTAGCCTCTAGCCACTAGTCTCTAGCTTATAGCTTCTAGCCTCTAGCCTCTAGCCACTAGCCTCTAGCTTCTAGCCTCTAGTATCTAGCCTCTATCCTCTAGCCACTAGCCTCTAGCCACTAGCCTCTAGCCACTAGCCACTAGTCTCTAGCCTCTAGCCACTAACCTCTAGCCACTAGCCTCTAGCCTCTAGCCACTAGCCACTAGCCTCTAGCCACTAGCCTCTAGCCTCTAGCCACTAGCCTCTAGCCTCTAGCCACTAGCCTCTAGCCTCTAGCCACTAGCCTCTAGCCACTAGGCTCTAGCTTATAGCTTATAGCTTCTAGCCTCTCGCCTCTCACCTCTAGCCACTAGCCTCTAGCCACTAGCTTCTAGCCTCTCGCCTCTCACCTCTAGCCACTAGCCTCTAGCTTCTAGCTTCTAGCCTCTCGCCTCTCACCTCTAGCCACTAGCCTCTAGCCACTAGTCTCTAGCTTATAGCTTCTAGCCTCTAGCCTCTAGCCACTAGTCTCTAGCCTCTAGCCTCTAGCCTCTAGCCTCTAGCCTCTAGCCTCTAGCCTCTAGCCTCTAGCCTCTAGCCACTAGCCTCTAGCCACTAGCCTCTAGCCACTAGTCTCTAGCCTCTAGCCACTAGCCTCTAGCCACTAGCCTCTAGCCACTAGCCTCTAGCCACTAGCCACTAGCATCTAGCCACTAGCCTCTAGACACTAGCCTCTAGCCTCTAGCCACTAGTCTCTAGTCACTAGGCTCTAGCTTATAGCTTCTAGCTTCTAGCCTCTCGCCTCTCACCTCTAGCCACTAGCCTCTAGCCACTAGCCTCTAGCCACTTGGGAGCCTGAAGAGAAGATACACTTTTAAAACAGCTTTTCTTTCTCAGAACCAGAGGGTACATTGTGGTGTGCATGTGTGAATTGTAAGAAATTAGCTTTAAAACTGCAAAATGTTATCTCCACTCTGTGTCAAAACTTCCCCTAACCTGCTGTGTCATAACTTCTCCTAACCTGCTGTGTCATAACTTCTCCTAACCTGCTGTGTCATAACTTCTCCTAACCTGCTGTGTCATAACTTCTCCTAACCTGCTGTGTCATGGTCCTTCTGTAGCTCAGTTGGTAGAGCATGACGCTTGTAACGCCAGGGTAGTGGGTTCGATTCCGGGACCACCCATACGTAGAATGTATGCACACATGACTGTAAGTCGCTTTGGATAAAAGCGTCTACTAAATGGCATATATTATTATTATTATTATTATTATTCATAACTTCTCCTAACCTGCTGTGTCATAACTTCTCCTAACCTGCTGTGTCATAACTTCTCCTAACCTGCTGTGTCATAACTTCTCCTAACCTGCTGTGTCATAACTTCTCCTAACCTGCTGTGTCATAACTTCTCCTAACCTGCTGTGTCATAACTTCTCCTAACCTGCTGTGTCATAACTTCTCCTAACCTGCTGTGTCATAACTTCTCCTAACCTGCTGTGTCATAACTTCTCCTAACCTGCTGTGTCATAACTTCCCCTAACCTGCTGTGTCATAACTTCTCCTAACCTGCTGTGTCATAACTTCTTTTAACCTGCTGTGTCATAACTTAACCTGCTGTGTCAACCTCCTAACCTGCTGTGTCATAACCTGCTGTGTCATACTTCCCTAACCTGCTGTGTCATAACTTCTCTAACCTGCTGTGTCATAACTTAACTAACCTGCTGTGTCATAACTTAACTTAACCTGCTGTGTCATAACTTCTCCTAACCTGCTGTGTCATAACTTCTCCTAACCTGCTGTGTCATAACTTCTCTTAACCTGCTGTGTCATAACTTCTCCTAACCTGCTGTGTCATAAATTATCTGAACCTGATGTGTCAAAACTTCTTTTAACCTGCTGTGTCATAACTTCTCCTAACCTGCTGTGTCATAACTTCTCCTAACCTGCTGTGTCATAACTTCCCCTAACCTGCTGTGTCATAACTTCCCCTAACCTGCTGTGTCATAACTTCCCCTAACCTGCTGTGTCATAACTTCTCCTAACCTGCTGTGTCATAACTTATTCTTAACCTGCTGTGTCATAACTTCTCCTAACCTGCTGTGTCATAACTTATCTGAACCTGATGTGTCAAAACTTCCCCTAACCTGCTGTGTCATAACTTCTCCTAACCTGCTGTGTCATAACTTCTCTTAACCTGCTGTGTCATAACTTCCCCTAACCTGCTGTGTCATAACTTCCCCTAACCTGCTGTGTCATAACTTCTCCTAACCTGCTGTGTCATAACTTCTCCTAACCTGCTGTGTCATAACTTCTCCTAACCTGCTGTGTCATAACTAATGTTCTGCACGTGGATCCCGGAGAAGACTGTTATAACATTATAACATTTTAAATAAATATGTTTTTATTTTACAGTAACACAAAAATTCTGAAACACCTGAGGTTTTTCCTGATGTATTAATTAATTCTAAATATATATTCCTAAAGCGAATATTGGCAGCCTAAGGTTTAACATTTCACAAATAGTGAGGAATGATTATGGATAAATACATGTAATTCATTCTTATGCCATTGAAGCCAGCTTTAAGAATTGGGTCAGCATTTCATGGTTCTTATGAGCTTAATGAATATTGATGTATATATATATATGCCATTTAGCAGACGCTTTTATCCAAAGCGACTTACAGTCATGTGTGCATACATTCTACGTATGGGTGGTCCCGGGAATCGAACCCACTACCCTGGCGTTACAAGCGCCATGCTCTACCAACTGTGCTACAGAAGGACCACCCAATAGATATGTACTATTATTAAATTGGCGGTTTAATAACATACAGTGGTTAACCTTTTTTTCTCACCGCTTTCATTGTACTAAGAAGGAGAAGCATCTCGTCCAACGTGGAGGTAGGCTATTAGGCTACAATCCCCTATTGACCTGAGGCGCATGCAGCGGACGACCTGACAATGCAATTTCTCCTCCATTCAGGCGGTGTGACGCCTCGCTCTGACAGATGGGACCCCACCACTGACTGACAAAACGGAACAACGCAATGTATTATTAGTCACAGGCAGCCCTCTGCTTGTCTAGCAAAGGATAACTTCCGTTTGCTTTTTATCGATTTAACAGCACGACAACATTTCGCATAATATTCTTGTATGGTTATTATTTTTCAGGTTTAAAAGGGGTTATGAGTTTATTATTCGGGTTTTTTCCCCCTTCTATTCTCTAAAGCAGCAATCAGCACTTGAAACAATAACAAAGCGCCCTCCCCGCCCATGTTTCGGTAAAAATATGAGAGATGGGGCTGGAGAAATGTAACCACTCTCAAATTCATAGACAGAGGCCTGGATTCAGGGACAGACCATCCATGATGTCAACGTTAGTTTGAACCATGTTTTGAGGTTATATACTGTTTGTTTGCATTTACTTTGTTTTTCAAAGTAAATGTACTTTGTTTACATGACAGTTGAACTCATGAGACATTTCTAAGTTATATTCTTCAACAATCTATGGGTACATATTATTCATTTGTTTACAAAAAAAATGGATGTAGCAACTGCGGCTTGATCCTTTAATATGCAATTCTACTTATTTGTGTAGCCTATCACCAGTTTAGACGTTGGGAACATGTACCGCACAAACTGCAGCATTTGGTGCCGTTTTACAAGACATTAAGATTGTTTTCATTTTAATCACAATTTCATGAACATTTCAATTATTTTACTTGACAATTTTATACTATTATCATTAAGACTATTGATTCACACTTTTTCGATGTCAAATTGTGCATGTAAATATTTTATACAGGTGTTCCAGTGCCGTTTATTCTCGAGGTTACACATGGACCAAGTTCATATCAGACATATAGCTTCAAAACAAAGAGATTGCCCTGATTTAAACTGTCAACACGTGCTGTTTCAGAACATGCAGCTGTGCTAAACTACAGCTAAACTTAAACACCCAGTTCCTCCTGATCCTATAAGATCATGGCTGACCGTACGGAATCCACCTTGCTAATCGTTTAGAGAGATAAATCATTACAGAACAAAATTGTAATTATTGTCGGAGGAGAGGAGGAAAGTATCATGCTCGTGAAAGTCAATATGGACCGGTGGGTGCACGGTGACCTATCCGGTTACACACCTGCATAACATTACAGAGGACTGCTTTGGTCAACGACATGAAAACGTTTAGGCTACAATGGATTGTCAATGTTGAGAGGCAAACCAGTCTTCACTTTACACCTTGTTTTTTTTTACACCTTACTAAAACAATATGCTTCTTTAACCAATCTGTATTACGTTTGTCTGTAAATCGTTTAACGTTATGGGGGTGTTATATGTTGCTTATAACATTTAATAGCTGCCTAATGATTGAACGGCCTTTAAAACAGCCGGATCATTGTCAAAACGCATAGCTCTCTGGAGGCGGTGGCTGCTGGGCTGTGGGAGTCCGTGGGAACTCAACATATGGCCTGTACCCCATCTTGTGAATCTACATTCAATATCTATGTGTCTTCGCTGCCAGTCCACTTTACCACATGCCAAATCCCTGTACACATGTCATTTCAATAACAATGCATGTTTTATTTAGGTGAATGATGTATTGCATAGCTGCAGCAAGAGCTAGAGGCGGGTTGTGTTGTCGTCATTATCACCACCCTGATTGGGTAAAGCGCTTTCAGAAAACACTATGCTGGTTACAACACCTTGTAGCATGTCAAGCATTCTGTTTCAGCGTAGCCTAGTGGTTAGAGCGTTGGACTAATGGCCGGAAAATTGCAAGATCGAATCCCCGAGCTGACATGATAAAAGTCTGTCGTTCTGCCCCTGAACAAGGCAGTTAACCGTTCATTGAAAATAAGAATTTGTTCTTAACTGACTTGCCTAGTAAAATAAATACTGGTTAGAACACCTTATAGCATGTCAGAGACCTTTGATAATGTATACATAAAATATATGAATAAGCTAAACATGGACTCTGTCTATAGGCCTATGGATGTGAATCGGCCTATTTGAGAAAATCTACAAATTGGAATAGGACATATTAAATGGCAGAGGTCTCATTTATAAACTAATTTGTTTTTGATATCAAATATTTCAAGAGCTTTTCAGTTTAGTTTATTTATTTTGATAATTATAATAAATACATTTTAAATGCACATTTTATATGACTTTTTTGTTATATTGCCTTTTAATTTCTCATCACGAGACTGCGGGAGAGAAACGTCTGTGATTGATCGCAGCATAAAGAGTTTTAAATAATTAAATAGGACAGTCATTAGCTAACACATACACTTTCCATGGACTGTTGCTTAAAAATATTTCACAGTTGCCTCCTGCTAATAACGAATTTCATATGTGGAGCGAGAGGGGATATGAGACCATCAATCATAGGTACCACTAACCTTGAAATAATATTGAAAGCCATCAAGTCAGTTATTATCATTGTTCAAAACCTGTATGTCTTTATTGTCTCTTTCTCCTAACATTTTATGGAAAAGGTTTCAGGGCCGAATGTAATTGTACTCAGGCCGATAACAGCACCGGTAGTTTTGATCGCGAAGGCAAACGGTTAAAATGTAAAGATTCTGGCACTAAGTGGGAGTGCCTTGCCATTATTTCAGCTGTCACTTGATCTGCGTCGCGGGTGTCGCGGGAAATGTCTTTGTAGTGGAGGTGGCTGCTCCGCTCTACCTCGTGGACACTGTCTTTACATACCGCACACACACACACACACACCGCACGCACACACACACACAGAGCGAGTCTGTCTCGAGTGAGCGCAGTCAGAGGCAGGTACATAATTATTGGAGAAACCTTCCGGTCGAATTCAATGTATTGCTCAAACAACGGGAATATACGGAGTGAATGTTGCTCTTCGTGTAATTAGACTACCACAGTGTATAGCTGTTTTGTTGTCGCTGGCACAAAGGAGTGTTTGTTTTTCCACTGCCCAAAAAGGTAAGCTTCGCTGTAAGGAAGGATTCACGTGTTTTATCCGTTTTACCATGTTGTGTCATTGAAAATCACATTATTTCCTGATGCATTGGGTTACATTCAGAACCATACATTTAATTTCATGCAACAATCAATCTATTGACGCAATCAGGAATATTAATCTGAGTGCTCATTGATGGCCTTTTGTAAAATTAGATAGTGTCAATTGTATTATATATTTCATGCAGAATTAAAAGTGATTATTACATGTCACTTGATCGAAAAAATAAACGAATATTTTCTTGAAACATCTTAATTGTATCTCTTTTCAGTGACTGTTTTTTTCTGAACTAATTACAAACAAATGTGCTCACAGGTTCTATCCTCTTGGTTAAAAGCTTCTTGGCATTGCTAAATGTGTTTTCTCCTTTTGCTCTGTACCGTGTTCGCCTCTTAGCTGTCCCTGCTAAGCTATATTCATATATCTCTGGGCCCGGCTAAATTCAGCTCCCATCCGTTAATGACTTGTGCAGGCGGTTAATAGACCAATATCCCCCGAAAAATTTTCATCCGGAGGAACCACAAAACCTTTCTCGTGAAATTGTTATTATTTTGACTATTGCATTTTAGTATTAGAAACATTTTTCTAACCTGTTTATTATTAGTATGGGCTAATTAGGTCTACTGGATCATTATTATGATAAGGGATAGTGTTAATGTTATTAATAATAATAATAATATTTGTATTATTTTCTGTTGTTTTAGGCTATTCAATGTTATAACAATACTGTTGATGTTTTTTCATCTGGAAAGAGGATAATGATTGTTTATTAACTAGCGTTCATTGGTTAACAAAAAGGGGGAAACGAAAATAAACAACATACATTTTCATTATCATGAAAATAACTGTTTTTTGTCTTCTGCAGGCTTCCAGTAATGGAGTGTAATCCTCCTCAGTTACCTGCGACACGGGACTCCAGCTGCTCTCCACCGAGCTCCAAACAGGACCTCCCAACATTCAACCCCAACATGAAACCCAACCAGGTCAGCGAGACCGCACTGTATGGAATACCCATAGTCTGCCTGGTGCTGGACGGTCAGGAGAGACTGTGCTTGGCGCAGATCTCCAACACTCTGCTGAAGAACTACAGCTATAACGAGATCCACAACCGGCGCGTGGCTCTGGGCATCACCTGCGTGCAGTGCACCCCAGTCCAGCTGGAGATTCTGAGGCGTGCGGGCGCTATGCCCATCTCCTCGAGGCGCTGTGGGATGATCACAAAGCGCGAAGCAGAGAGGCTTTGTAAATCGTTTATCGGAGCCCACAACCCTCCAAAACTACCAGAGAATTTCGCGTTTGATGTTTCCCACGAGTGCACGTGGGGGAGCCGTGGTAACTTCATACCAGCCAGGTACAACAGCTCCAGAGCCAAGTGTATCAAGTGCTCCTTCTGCAATATGTATTTTTCTCCCAATAAGTTCATATTCCACTCTCACCGAACATCAGAATCCAAGTATACCCAGCCAGACGCTGCTAACTTTAACTCCTGGAGGAGACACCTCAAACTGACCGACAAGGGCTCGCCGGATGATTTAGCTCATGCGTGGGAGGACGTCAAAGCCATGTTCAACGGGGGCAGCAGGAAGAGGACGCTGCCAATGCACCGCCACGGGCCCGAACGTTCCTCTCCGTTAAAACCTCACCAAGGACCTTCCAACCTGCCCCGGAGAGGCTCACCGGAGATCCCCCCTAAAATCCTCCGCTGCGAGGACAACCGGGGAGGCATGGGGAGTATAGCGAGCATCACGCGCAGCTATCCCATTATCCCGGTGCCCAGCAAAAGCTACGGGATGCTGCAGAACGTGAAGATCCCTCCACCTCTCTTCCCACACCCATACGGGTTTCCGGCCTTCGGGTTGTGTCAGAAGAAGGATGGCGGTGGTGTGATGGGGGAGCCGAATAAAGCCCACCTCTCTGGCGTCTTCTCCTGGCCGAGCACCAAGGACAGCGCCTACCACTCTTTCCCCATGTTCTGGCCTACTGCAGACGGCCTGTCCATACCGTCCTTCCCCCAGCCACAGCACCAGGCCCAGCCACAGCACCAGGCCCAGCCCAAACAGCCATCGGAGGTCCTGTGCGCCAGACAGAGTGAGCTGGACGCATCCGAGCAGAGTGACAGAAATAGCAACATTCCAAAGGACAGTGTGGGGGATAGTGAGCGGTGCTCCAGCACTCAGTCCACCCGGAATGAGGATGACAAGTCCGGGGATGAGGCGAGGTCAATGGACGGTAAAATGCCCGTTCTACCCCGGAAGATTAGCTATGTCTCCGCATTCAGACCCGTCATCAAAGACGCGAAGAGTATAGCCAAACTATACGGTAACCGGGGGAAGTACAACGGGGCTCGAGCTGGGTATCTGTCACCGGATTTCCTAAGCGAGAGCTCGAGCTACAGGTCCTTATCGCCAGGCAGCGTGGAGAGCGTTGGCGAGACAGATGTGGACGTGGAGACCAATAAATCACAGGAGGATGAGGAGTCACTTCCGCACTCCGTTGAGGACTGCGGGAGCCCCCCTGTCCCTGTTCTAAGCCTTTCGCGCGGTGCAGGTTCACCAAACGGCCTTGAATCCATACCTGAGTCAGAGCAGGCCGCTGTGGTCGATTCACAGAGAATGAACCTACCTATACAGGTGGTGCTGTCTTCAAATAGAGATAGACATGGCAAACAGCTGCCGGTCTGCAATAAGACCACGTCTTTTGATAAAGTGAGTGATTGATATGGTCCGTCTCATTCTATTATATGGCTATTTACATACTAAGGAATATACTATTTAATTGTGATTCATTCATTGATTCATTAAAAAGTCATCATCCTCTTGTTTTTACACACATATTGGGCTTATTTTGTCACTTGTATGCGCATGTTTGTTTTGTCTGTGTGAATAGCAGAGAATAAAAGGCCGTTCAAATACACTGTCCAATAGGAGAATGTGTTCCCAATGTCACAGAGCGTTATTGTATGCAAATGACTAATTATCCTCATTATCCTGTCTGGTTTATCTAGGTGTATTCACCGGACAGGAGCAGTCCATATGCTTTTGGTTCAGCAACGAATTACCAGACAGACAATGTGAAATCGAAAGGTTGGATGTTGTTCTGTTAATATATTTTTTTAAATAATAAAATAGATGTTGTGAAAAGGAATGACACTTATTTGTTGTTTATTCAGACGACTGTGCCAGTAGAGAGGAGCCATCTTCGACAGTGAAGGAGGTTGAAACGAAGTCGTATAAGGGCCAAAGCCGGGAGGAGGGCCCGAGAGAAGCACTGAACGAGGGTAAGTTTAAGCGCTACACTTGTCAGTTGATAATACGATCATTTTACATTTTCCGTCAGAACTTTAAATATACAAGTATTTAAGCCTATATTTTATTGCCTATTTGTATATATTTTTTTGTACTCTTATAAATGTTTTCTCTGTGTGCATTCAGGCGAGGAAGCTACACACAATGTTAGCATAATCTCAGACAAACATAGAACACTGGCTAAATATAAAACCATTAAATAACCATTCTAATTAATATTAATATTATTATTAATCATACATGTTGGTCTATTAGTTTAAATATGTTATTGTTTATGATATACTTTCTTTAATAATTGGATTGATCCCTACAGAATAGGTTAGAAGAAATAGAACAGCTTCCCCCGAGGCCATTTACCAAATCGCTTAACATGAATCGTTTAACATAAATTAGCCTATACCATTTAACCTACAACATTTACTCTATACCATTTAGTCTAAACCCCGAAGCAATTTTCAAACCCGTATTAATATTCTATTTTTAACACGTTGGTTCGTTCCTTTTCTACAGACGAATTGCAGAAACAACTTACGGAGCAAGTGGAGTTAAGGAAGAAATTGGAACGAGAATTCCAACATTTAAAAGGTATAATTCAGCAGGCAGGTTTCCATTGATCCAGGTTTATTCGACGCTGGCTGGCTGCTGGCTGGCTGGACAAAAGCAATGTCGCAAACAAAATATCTAATTGCGACATGTGTAATGGAAACGGCAGATATAGGAGACATTTTATAAAAATCAACAACATTTTTATCCGTTCGAAGGCTAATTTCTCTTTTTTGTCGAACTAACTTTATATCATACAAATGATGACGGAAATTGTGTTTTCGGATAAATGATGATTGCCGAAGGTACGCGGGGCACGTGATGTCATCACGTAACTATAAACTCCACTTTATATTTCATTGTAAATTCCTCGCTTACTGCTTGCAAAATGTATCTATTTTTCAACTATAAAAGTAATGTTTCTTTGCAGGACAAGGATTGTCCTGAGTTTTAAGAATGCCTGAATTGCTTTGCCGTGCTTATCTAGTTGGCTGGCAAGTTTCCACCAGACAATTATTCCAGATGTACAGGAGTGTAAGTGTCAGCACGGTGCGGACGAGCCTCGGCAGCCCGGAGTGAATGGGCTCTAGATCTGTGGCTATACGTTAGACACATTACCATTATTAGAATGTGGCAAATATTAGTCAACTATTGCATTCTATCCGTGCTGACTTTCACGGTCTACCTGAGACATGAAACAGAATAGGTCAACACAGTCTCACAATCAATTCGTGCATATATGTACAATATGCATTTCAGCAAATTGGGCTGGATAGGTGGGAGGGCAAACAGGCTGTCGCCAATTTATTAATGCGCAATTTGCCTAACTAGGTAATGGAAACACTTGAACCACTACATTTTTATTCGACATTGTATGGCTGTTGCGAAAACGTTGTATATTTTTGTGACGTCATTGCGCCCCGCCGTTTTTATTGAAACAATGTAGTTAAATGGATGGAAATGCATCCTAGCAGGCAATTGTCGCATCTATGCGAACTTTCTAAATGTCGACAAAAAAATAAATCACTGGACAAGTTAATGGAAACATAGCTATTGTGATCAAATGTCACAGGTTTATAGTTTTTTGATTCCAACGGGTTAGAGAGAGTTTCTCTTAATGTCATGCTTGTCGTGATCAGCATATTGAACGCTGAACACAAACAACTCGATTAGGTTTTGCACTGCGTTATATTTGACATGCTGCGTTCACATGCTAGTCGGATCAAGGAAACTCTGACATTTTGACCTGCTATCTGGTTGTAGTTATATACGTACCGCGTTCAACTAGTTAGCAAGTCGGACATTTCTGAGTTTCATTTTTTTACGACTAGCATATGAACGCGGCATTAGTGCATGCTAATTTTGTATTGCATGGTTCGATTATAATTGATGTTGCTGTCAAACGCATATGGCTGCAATGGTAATTTAGCTATTTATCACGTCTTAGGGCTGTATCCAGGCACTCCGCGTTGTGTCGTGCTAAGGAGGAGGAGGAGGGGGGAGGTGTATTGTTGCACCTGCAATGGAAGTTTAGGAAGCTAGATTCCATTTTGCCCCAGTAGGATGCCAGAGTGTATAGGCTGGCATATTAAAAGAATAGCCAAGTAGGCTAGTTTATTGGCTATACTAAAGATGACTAAGCTATTGTAATTTCTCCCCAGATAATTTCAATCATCAGATGAAAAGGGAGCTGTCCTACAGGGAGGAGATGGTTCAGCAGCTTCATATTGTGAGAGGTGAGAACATACCAAACATTCACACGGAGGCATACTGGTATAAAATACGAGCCGCTTACAACTTTGTTAGTAAAGTAGGACCATTAAACAACATCAACAAGTGTTGATGTAAAAAGGGTTATATGAATACATACAATTGGTTGATTGATCAAATGTAATTGTTTGCTAAATAAATCAATTGATGAATAATCTATCCTCTAATTGTATCTCGATAAACTCAGAACATATGGAGATGTACAGTGGGGGAAAAAAGTATTTAGTCAGCCACCAATTGTGCAAGTTCTCCCACTTAAAAAGATGAGGCCTGTAATTTTCATCATAGGTACACTTCAACTATGACAGACAAAATGAGAAAAAAATCCAGAAAATCACATTGTAGGATTTTTAATGAATTTATTTGCAAATTATGGTGGAAAATAAGTATTTGCTCAATAACAAAAGTTTATCTCAATACTTTGTTATATACACTTTGTTGGCAATGACAGAGGTCAAACATTTTCTGTAAGTCTTCACAAGGTTTTCACACACTGTTGCTGGTATTTTGGCCCATTCCTCCATGCAGATCTCCTCTAGAGCAGTGATGTTTTGGGGCTGTTGCTGGGCAACACGGACTTTCAACTCCCTCCAAAGATGTTCTATGGGGTTGAGATCTGGAGACTGGCTAGGCCACTCCAGGACCTTGAAATGCTTCTTACGAAGCCACTCCTTCGTTGCCCGGGCGGAGTTTTGGGATCATTGTCATGCTGAAAGACCCAGCCACGTTTCATCTTCAATGCCCTTGCTGATGGAAGGAGGTTTTCACGAAACATCTCACGATACATGGCCCCATTCATTCTTTCCTTTACACGGATCAGTCGTCCTGGTCCCTTTGCAGAAAAACAGCCCCAAAGCATGATGTTTCCACCCCCATGCTTCACAGTAGGTATGGTGTTCTTTGGATGCAACTCAGCATTCTTTGTCCTCCAAACATGACGAGTTGAGTTTTTACCAAAAAGTTATATTTTGGTTTCATTTGACCATATGACATTCTCCCCATGGGGATAGATCTTGTGTGGAGCCCCAGATTGAGGGAGATTATCAATGGTCTTGTATGTCTTCCATTTCCTAATAATTTCTCCCACAGTTGATTTCTTCAAACCAAGCTGCTTACCTATTGCAGATTCAGTCTTTCCAGCCTGGTGCAGGTCTACAATTTAGTTTCTGGTGTGTTTTGACAGCTCTTTGGTCTTGGCCATAGTGGAGTTTGGAGTGTGACTGTTTGAGGTTGTGGACAGGTGTCTTTTATACTGATAACAAGTTCAAACAGGTGCCATTAATACAGGTAACGAGTGGAGGACAGGGGAGCCTCTTAAAGAAGAAGTTACAGGTCTGTGAGAGCCATAAATCTTGCTTGTTTGTAGGTGACCAAATACTTATTTTCCACCCTAATTTGCAAATCAATTCATTAAAAATCCTGCAATGTGATTTTCTGGATTTTTTTCCCCCTGATTTTGTCTGTCATAGTTGAAGTGTACCTATGATGAAAATTACAGGCCTCATCTTTTTAAGTGGGAGAACTTGCACAATTGGTGGCTGACTAAATACTTTTTTCCCCCCACTGTATGTGGCCATAACTGTAGATTTACATCACTAAAAGATGATCAAAAGATGATGTAAATCAGGGGATCCCCAACCTATCCTCGTGGACTCCCAGCCATTCAATACATTTGGTCTGTTCCACAGCTACCCTACCTGATTCCACTTGTCAACTAATCATCAAACCCTTGACTAGGCGAATCACGTGAGTTAGTTCAGGGCTAAAACAATATGGTGAACTGTCCCCAAAGTTTGACATCAGCCACTGATGTAAATCTTAGCTCTTAATATATTCTTCTGTCCCTTACATATAGACACATTATGCAGTGAGCTGGAGCGAGAGAAAAAGGCTCGCTATGCTATTCAACACAAGTTGAAAGGTAACTGATATGAAGCTTGTAGGAATATGCTAATAAATAAATATGCAGTGCATTCGGAAAGTATTCAGACCCTTTGCTATGAGACATGATAATTGATCTCAGGTGCATCCTGTTTCCATTGATCATCCTTGAGATGTTTCTACAACTTGATTGGAGTCAAATTGTAGTAAATTCAATTGATTGGACATGATTTGGAAAGCCAAAAACCTGTCTATATAAGGTCCCATAGTTTACAGTGTGTGTGTGTGTGTGTGTGTATGTCTCAGTAAATGCTAAGCCATGAGGTCGAAGCAATTGTCCGTAGAGCTCTGAGACAGAGATGCTTTATTGTCCCCGGCACAAGGTGCACCTGCGTAATGACCATGCTGTTTAATCAGCTTCTTAATGTGCCACACCTGTCAGGTGGATGGATAATCTTGGCAAAGGAAAAATGCTCACTAACAGATGTGAACACATTTGTGCAAAACAATTGAGAGAAATCAGCTTTTTGTGCAAAACAATTGAGAGAAATGAGCTTTTTGTGCAAAACAATTGAGAGAAATCAGCTTTTTGTGCAAAACAATTGAGAGAAATCAGCTTTTTGTGCAAAACAATTGAGAGAAATCAGCTTTTTGTGCAAAACAATTGAGAGAAATCATCTTTTTGTGCAAAACAATTGAGAGAAATCATCTTTTTGTGCAAAACAATTGAGAGAAATCATCTTTTTGTGCAAAACAATTGAGAGAAATCAGCTTTTTGTGCATATTTAACCTTTCTTGGATCTTTTGTTTCAGAAACACGAGAACAGCTTCACATGTTGTGTTATTATTTTTGTTCAGTGTGTAGATAGATATACAATACCAGTCAAAAGTTTGGACACACCTACTCATTCAAGGGTTTTTCTTTATTTTTTACTATTTTCTACATTGTAGAATAATAGTGAAGACATCAAAACTATGAAATAGCACATACGGAATGATGGACTGTCATTTCTCTTTGCTTATTTTGAGCTCTTCTTGTCATAATATGTACTTGGTCTTTTACCAAAGAGGGCTGTCTTCTGTATACCACCCTTACCTTGTCACAAAACAACTGATTGGCTTAAACACACTAAGAAGGAAAGATATTCCACAAATAACTTTTAACAAGGCACACTTGTTAATTGAAATGCATTCCAGGTGATTACCTCATGAGCTGGTTGAGAGAATACCAAGAGTGTGCAAAGCTGTCATCAAGGCAAAGGGTGGCTACTTTGAAGAATCTCAAATATAAAATATATTTAGACTTGTTTAACCCTTTTTTTGGTTACTACATGATTCCATATGTGTTATTTCATAGTTTTGATGTCTTCACTATTATTCTACAATTTAGAAAATAGTACAAATAAAGAAAACCGCTTGAATGAGTAGGTGTGTCCAAACTTTTGACTGGTGCTATATATATGAACAAAAATGTGAACGCAACATGTGAAGACATCTAACCCTTTAGCCACAGCAAAACTGCCTGTTCACACGTAAACATCCCTAACTAGGTGTGGCCTTTTGAATGAAATCTGCAGTTTATATAAAATATAAAAAATATATATAAAAAACATTTTTACTGCAGTTTTCATACACAAGGGACACACATAGGAATGTGAACCTGTGAACAGACAGTGTTGCTGTGGCTAAATGGTTTGTAATTCTGCAAACATGCAATACATTCGGAAAGTTTTCACACCTCTTGACCTTACCAGATTTTGTGATGTTACAGCCTTATTCTGAAATAGATTCAATTACATGTGTTCCTTGTCAATCTACACAAAAACGACAACACAAAAACAGATTTTTATTTATTGGACATGTATTTTTTTTTGAATTAAAACAGAAGTACCTTATTTACATAAGTATTCAGACTCTTTGCTATGAGATTCGAAATTGAGCTCAAGTGCATCCTGTTTCCATTGATAATTCTTGAGATGTTTCTACAACTTGATTGGAGTCCACCTGTGGTAAATTAAATTGTTTGGACATGATTTTGAAAGGCACACACCGCCATGAGGTCAGTAGAGCTCAGAGACGAGGCACAGATTTGGGGAAGTGAACCAAAACATTTCTGCAGCATTGAAGGTCCCCAAAAACACACGGGCCTCCATCATTCTTAAATGGATGAAGTTTGGAACCACCAAGACTCTTCCTAGAGCTGGCCGCCTTGCCAACCTGAGAAATCGGGGGAGAAGGGCCTTGGTCAGGGAAGTTACCAACATCCCAAATGGTCACTCTGACAGAGCTCCAGAGTTCCTCTGTGGAGATGGGAGAACCTTCCAGAAGGACAACCACTCTGCAGCACTCCACCAATCAGGCCTTTTATGGTAGAGTGGCCAGACGGAAGCCACTCCTCAGTAAAAGGCACATGACAGCCTGCTTGGAGTTTGCCAAATGGCACCTAAAGGACTCTCAGACCATGAGAAACAAGATTCCCTGGTCTGATGAAACCAAGATTCAACTCTTTGGCCTGAATGCCAAGCATCACGTCTGGAAGAAACCTGGCACCATCCCTACAGAGAAGCATGGTGGTGGCAGCATCATGCTGTGGGGATGTTTTTCAGCTGCAGGGACTGGGAGACTAGTCAGGATCAAGGGAAAGATGACCGGAGCAAAGTACAGAGAGATCATTGATGAAAACCTGCTCCAGAGCCTCAGGACCTCAGACTGGGGCGAAGGTTCACCTTCCAAAAGGACACACAGCCAAGACAACGCAGGAGTGGCTTCGGGACAAGTCTCTAAATGTCCTTGTGTGGCCCAGCCAGAGCTCGGACTTGAACCCGATCAAACATCGCTGGAGAGACCTGAAAATAGCTGTGCAGCGACGCTCCTCATCCAACCTGACTTGAGAGGATCTGCAGAGAAGAATGGGAGAAACTCCCCAAATACAGGTGTGATTAGCTTGTAGCGTCATACCCAAGAAGACTTGAGGCTGTAATCGCTGCCAAAGGTGCTTCAACAAAGTACTGAGTAAAGGGTCTGAATACTTATGTAAATGTAATATTTATTCTTTTTTATTTTTTTTATTTTATAAATTAGCAAACATTTTTAAAAAAACTGTTTTTACTTTGTCATTATGGGGTATTGTGTGTAGATTAATGAGGGGGAACAAACTATTTAATCTATTTTAGAATTAGGCTGTAACGTAACAAAATGTGTAAAAAGTCAAGGGGTCTGAATGCTCCCCGAAGGCTCTGTCCATAAACATGCAGTCTGTTAATGAAGTTGTATTACATTTTAGAGCATGGCCTTGATTCAAGTTGACCCACAACTGCCTTTGACTACTTTTGAATTCAAATAGGTTTGTCAAGTTACATTTACTGAGGAAAAAGAGAATGAACTAAAATAGAAAGTAATTGTGCATTGTGAGGACCACAAACACACACACACACGCACACTCACACACACACACACACACACACACACACACACACACACACACACACACACACACACACACACACACACACACACACACACACACACACACACACACACATCTAGTGGATCTATTTAGTGTCTATTCCCTTTCTTCCCAGAAGCTCACGACGCGCTACACCAATTCTCCTGTAAGATGCTGACTCCTCGTCACTGCACTGGAACCTGCTCCTTCAAACCTCCTCTTCTACCACCCTAGTCCCTTCCCACAGTCCGCCTTGGAGCCCCATCCTTTTGGAAAGCAAGACTACTACCACCCTAGCCCCTTCCCACAGTCCGCCGTGGAGCCCCATCCTTTTGGAAAGCAAGACTACTACCACCCTAGCCCCTTCCCACAGTCCGCCGTGGAGCCCCATCCTTTTGGAAAGCAAGACTACTACCACCCTAGCCCCTTCCCACAGTCCGCCGTGGAGCCCCATCCTTTTGGAAAGCAAGACTACTACCACCCTAGCCCCTTCCCACAGTCCGCCGTGGAGCCCCATCCTTTTGGAAAGCAAGACTACTACCACCCTAGCCCCTTCCCACAGTCCGCCGTGGAGCCCCATCCGTTTGGAAAGCAAGACTACTACCACCTTGAAGACTAGGCGTACAGTATCCAAAATTCTAGGCAGGGTCTGAGTTAGGGTAGACAATTTAACACGAGAGAGACAGGGTCTGAGTTAGGGTAGACAATTTAACACGAGAGAGACAGGGTCTGAGTTAGGATAGACAATTTAACACGAGAGAGACAGGGTCTGAGTTAGGGTAGACAATTTAACACGAGAGAGACAGGGTCTGAGTGAGGATAGACAATTTAACATGAGAGAGGCAGGGTCTGAGTTAGGGTAGACAGTTTAACATGAGAGAGACAAGGTCTGAGTTAGGGTAGACAGTTTAACACGAGAGAGACAGGGTCTGAGTTAGGATAGACAATTTAACACGAGAGAGACAGGGTCTGAGTTAGGGTAGACAATTCCCAGTAACTTTCCAAAAGTTTTTCCAGAAATCCTGGTCGGAAGATTCCTAGAATCAGAAAGGAATAAGCAGGAAACCCAGGATTTCTGGGAAAGCTGGACATTTTGGGAAAGCTACCAGAATTTTGCAAACTGAGAAATGATGTGATCAGCATTTGAGATCATAATACATTATATTATATGGACATGGAGGACCTGATTTACTGTTTTACTCTGAGAGGCTTTATGAATCCGGCACCTGGCCTCTATCAAATGAACACATCATTGTACCCGAGCAATGCCTTGGCGTGAAGGAAACCTAGAGCCGTCATTAGCCACTGCATAAAAAAACCTAGAGCCGTCATTAGCCACTGCATTTAATGATATTAATTGTAACATATGAGAGAGTGTGTCTTCAGACTCTGTGTATAATTTATATAAAGTTATAAAGTACAACATGAAAAATATTATATGTTTAAATGAAAATATGACCATAACTTTTATAAATCATTAATATACAGTGCCAGTCAAAAGTTTGGACACACTTACTTCTTCAGGGGTTTTTCTTTATTTTTACTATTTTCTACATTGTAGAATAATAGTGAAGACATCAAAACTATGAAATAACACATATGGAATCATGTGGTAACCAAAAAAAATGAAACAAATCAAAATATGTTTTATATTTGAAATTCTTCAAAGTAGCCACCCTTTGCCTGGATGACTGCTTTGCACACTCTTGGCATTCTCTCAACCAGCTTCACGAGGTTGGAAGGCATTTCAGTAAACAGGTGTGTCTTGTTAAAGGTTTGTGTAATTTCTTTCCTTCTGAATGCATTTGAGCCAATCAGTTGTGTTGTGACAAGGTTGGGGTGGTATACAGAATATAGCCCTAGTTGGTAAAAGACCAAGTCCATATTATGGCAAGAACAGCTCAAATAAGTGAAGAGAAACAACAGTCCATCATTACTTTAAGACATGAAGGTCAGTCAGTCCGGAAAATGTCAAAACATGTGAAAGTTTCTTCAAGTTGCAAAAACCATCAAACGCTATGATGAAACTGGCTCTCATGAGAACAGGAAAGGAAGACCCAGAGTTACCTCTGAGAGGATAAGTTCATTAGAGTTAACAACACCTCAGATTGCAGCCCAAATAAATGCTTCACAGAGTTCAAGTAACAGACACATCTCAACATCAACTGTTCAGAGACTGAGTGAATCAGGCCTTCATGGTCGAATTGCTGCAAAGAAACAACTACTAAAGGACACCAATAATAAGAAGAGACTTGCTTGGGCCAAGAAACACGAGCAATGGACATTAGACCTGTGGAAATCTGTCCTTGGTTCTGATGAGTCCAAATGTGAGATTTTTGGTTTCCCACCGTGAAGCATGGAGGAGGAGGTGTGATGGTGTGTGTTTCCCACCGTGAAGCATGGAGGAGGAGGTGTGATGGTGTGGGGGTGAATGGATGATCTCTGCATGTGTGTGTTTCCCACCGTGAAGCATGGAGGAGGAGGTGTGATGGTGTGTGGTTCCCACCGTGAAGCATGGAGGAGGAGGTGTGATGGTGTGGGGGTGCTTTGCTGGTGACACTGTCAGTGATTTATTTAGAATTCAAGACAGACTTAACCAGCATGGTTACCACAGTATTCTGCAGCGATACTCCATCCCATCTGGTTTGCGCTTAGTGGAACTATCATTTGTTTTTCAACAGGACAATGACCCAACACACCTCCAGGCTGTGTAAGGGCTATTTGACCAAGAAGGAGAGTGATGGACTGCTGCATCAGATGACCTGACCTCCACAATCACCCGACCTCAACCCAATAGAGATGGTTTGGGATGAGTTGGATCGCAGAGTGAGCCGACAAGTGCTCAGCATATGAGGGAACTCCTTCTAGACTGTTGGAAAAGCATTCCAGGTGAAGCTGGTTGAGCGAATGCCAAGAGTGTGCAAATCTGCCATCAAGGCAAAGGGTGGCTACTTTGAAGAATCTCAAATGTAAAATATATGTTGATTTGTTCAACACTCTTTTGGTTACTACATGTTTCCATATGTGTTATTTCATAGTTTTGATGTTTTCACTATTATTCTACAATGTAGAAAAGAGTTTAAAAAAAATAAAGAAAACCCCTTGAAGAAGTAGGTGTTTCCACTTTTGATTGGTACTGTATATATTTGGTGGCAAAGTGCAATGAATAATATATATCCTGTGATAGTTTTGTTATTTCAGTGTTGCTATTTAAGTGCTATTATCTTAATGTAAGTAGTTTGTTTGATTTCATTTCTCAATGTTGTTAACTAATTACCATTGTTCGCTCTCTGCTAATCAGCAACTTTGTATATGTAATTCACTTTAAAGTAGCACCCTAAATTATTTATATGTGTATTAAAATCTGTGGTTTGGGATTAATTTGTTGCTATATTTGTAAAACAATAACATTGCACAACATCATAAACAAAGCCTACTGATGCGAATTACTCTAATGTACTGGTAATAGTGGGGCTATAGCTTGTCATAGTGGTGACAGACTGGTAATAGTGGGGCTATAGCTTGTCATAGTGGTGACAGACTGGTAATAGTGGGGCTATAGCTTGTCATAGTGGTGACAGACTGGTAATAGTGGGGCTATAGCTTGTCATAGTGGTGACAGACTGGTAATAGTGGGGCTATAGCTTGTCATAGTGGTGACAGACTGGTAATAGTGGGGCTATAGCTTGTCATAGTGGTGGCAGACTGGTAATAGTGGGGCTATAGCTTGTCATAGTGGTGACAGACTGGTAATAGTGGGGCTATAGCTTGTCATAGTGGTGGCCGACTGGTAATAGTGGGGCTATAGCTTGTCATAGTGGTGACAGACTGGTAATAGTGGGGCTATAGCTTGTCATAGTGGTGACAGACTGGTAATAGTGGGGCTATAGCTTGTCATAGTGGTGACAGACTGGTAATAGTGGGGCTATAGCTTGTCATAGTGGTGACAGACTGGTAATAGTGGGGCTATAGCTTGTCATAGTGGTGGCAGACTGGTAATAGTGGGGCTATAGCTTGTCATAGTGGTGGCAGACTGGTAATAGTGGGTATATAGAATGTCATAGTGGTGACAGACTGTTAATAGTGGGGCTATAGCTTGTCATAGTGGTGACAGACTGTTAATAGTGGGGCTATAGCTTGACATAGTGGTGGCAGACTGTTAATAGTGGGGCTATAGCTTGTCATAGTGGTGACAGACTGTTAATAGTGGGTATATATAATGTCATAGTGGTGACAGACTGTTAATAGTGGGTATATAGAATGTCATAGTGGTGACAGACTGTTAATAGTGGGTATATAGAAGGTCATAGTGGTGACAGACTGTTAATAGTGGGTATATAGAAGGTCATAGTGGTGACAGACTGGTAATAGTGGGTATATAGAAGGTCATAGTGGTGACAGACTGTTAATAGTGGGGCTATAGCTTGTCATAGTGGTGGCAGACTGTTAATAGTGGGGCTATAGCTTGTCATAGTGGTGACAGACTGTTAATAGTGGGTATATATAATGTCATAGTGGTGACAGACTGTTAATAGTGGGTATATAGAATGTCATAGTGGTGACAGACTGTTAATAGTGGGTATATAGAAGGTCATAGTGGTGACAGACTGTTAATAGTGGGTATATAGAAGGTCATAGTGGTGACAGACTGTTAATAGTGGGTATATAGAATGTCATAGTGGTGACAGACTGTTAATAGTGGGTATATAGAAGGTCATAGTGGTGACAGACTGTTAATAGTGGGTATATAGAAGGTCATAGTGGTGACAGACTGGTAATAGTGGGGCTATAGCTTGTCATAGTGGTGGCAGACTGTTAATAGTGGGGCTATAGCTTGTCATAGTGGTGACAGACTGGTAATAGTGGGGCTATAGAAGGTCATAGTGGTGACAGACTGGTAATAGTGGGTATATAGAAGGTCATAGTGGTGGCAGACTGGTAATAGTGGGGCTATAGCTTGTCATAGTGGTGACAGACTGTTAATAGTGGGTATATAGAAGGTCATAGTGGTGACAGACTGGTAATAGTGGGTATATAGAAGGTCATAGTGGTGGCAGACTGGTAATAGTGGGGCTATAGCTTGTCATAATGGTGACAGACTGGTAATAGTGGGGCTATAGAAGGTCATAGTGGTGACAGACTGTTAATAGTGGGTATATAGAAGGTCATAGTGGTGACAGACTGTTAATAGTGGGTATATAGAATGTCATAGTGGTGACAGACTGTTAATAGTGGGGCTATAGCTTGTCATAGTGGTGACAGACTGTTAATAGTGGGTATATAGAAGGTCATAGTGGTGACAGACTGTTAATAGTGGGTATATAGAAGGTCATAGTGGTGACAGACTGTTAATAGTGGGTATATAGAATGTCATAGTGGTGACAGACTGGTGATTTTATCCTCAAATGTAACTTTTTACACACTTGTAACCTAATGTGTCTCTTCATCATTTGAAATTAAGTCGCAAATATTTGTTTGTATAATGGTTGTCAGGGATGTATTTAAAAATAAAGTCAAGGGATTTATGTAGTGCGAGATTGCCATCTACAGGTCAATTGTGAGAGCAATTTAAATAGTAGAGTCAAGGTATCAAAACAACTATTGAGATTCACTCCGCGGACTAGTCTGCCTCCTAGTCTCCTCGCTTTCACGCCTGCGCTCAGAGTTACAAGATGGCGGAGAGTGCGGAACTGAAGGTAAAGCCTAGGCCAAAATTACATTTGACAAAAAAAGGCTGTATTTTGTTTTTAAGCCATACCCGTGGGTTACATGTAGTTGGAATCTTCTTTGTTTGATGTATTTACTTCATTAGCTATTGGTTATGTTTTTCATTTTTGTAGAAAACTCAGTGGAAGTCGTAGGTAGCATTGTTATTGTTAGCTAGCTCCGATTGAGTCTTGCCTGCCTCGCAGCTTGATGCTAGCGAATTACAGTAGTAAACTCGCTAGCTAACTAGTTGTTGTGTGGTTAGCTTACCAATTTCGCCAGTTAATATTTCATATAAATGTGTAATACATTGCCAGAACCCTGTTATACCAGCCAAAACTGCATATGTTTTTCCCGCCAGTCAGCATTTTCCAACCAAACCAAAGAGCCATTGCTCGGCACCAATGTAAGGTTAGCTAATAAGCTAGCTCCGTAGCATTGGTCCTGGACCAGACGGCCTTAAAGAATGTGTAATTAGCTGATAACAGTTGAACGCGTCGACTTTTTAAGCAGTTTTGATAATGAGCTGATTTAGAATGACGACAGTGACGTCAAAGACTGGTCACTACAGGTGGGTGGTGGTTACCGCAGCTATGGTTACCACGGTTAGCCGTAGCTAACTGGAGTGGCTACCACGGTTAGCCGTAGCTAACTGGAGTGGCTACCACGGTTAGCCGTAGCTAACTGGAGTGGCTACCACGGTTAGCCGTAGCTAACTGGAGTGGCTACCACGGTTAGCCGTAGCTAACTGGAGTGGCTACCACGGTTAGCCGTAGCTAACTGGAGTGGCTACGTAGCTAACTGGAGTGGCTACCACGGTTAGCCGTAACTGGACTGTGGCTACCACGGTTAGCCGTAACTAACTGGAGTGGCTACCACGGTTAGCCGTAGCTAACTGGAGTGGCTACCACGGTTAGCCGTAGCTAACTGGAGTGGCTACCACGGTTAGCCGTAGCTAACTGGAGTGGCTACCACGGTTAGCCGTAGCTAACTGGAGTGGTTACCACGGTTAGCCGTAGCTAACTGGAGTGGCTACCACGGTTAGCCGTAGCTAACTGGAGTGGCTACCACGGTTAGCCGTAGCTAACTGGAGTGGCTACCACGGTTAGCCGTAGCTAACTGGAGTGGCTATCACGGTTAGCCGTAGCTAACTAACTGGTGTAGCTACCACGGTTAGCCGTAGCTAACTAACTGGTGTAGCTACCACGGTTAGCCGTAGCTAACTAACTGGTGTAGCTACCACGGTTAGCCGTAGCTAGCTAGCTATTTTAGCCAGCAGTGTGAAATATGAATTACGGAGTGACAAAGGCAGAACTATTAGTAGGCCAGTTAATGTGTGATCAGAAGCACTCTCCATGCTTTTACCTGTACAGTGAAACCAAATAACACAGAAGGTCTGTAAACACACCTGTAATGATTTGGTGTTTGTGAGTGATACTTTTTTCAAATTTGATTTAGCCTTTTATTTAACACGGATGCCGGTCAACACCAACCTATTTTAATGTAAAGCTATATACTTTGTAGGCTACCGCAGCACTTATTTTCTCCATGTATTCACTTCACTTCCATGTCATTTAGAAACATAATATTAACATTCATAGTCGGCAGCGTAGCCCAGTGGTTAGAGCGTTGGACTAGTAACCGAAAGGTTGCAAGTTCAAATCCCCGAACTGACAAGGTACAAAATCTCTCGTTCTGCCCCTGAACAGGCAGTTAACCCACTGTTCCTAGGCCGTCATTGAAAATAAGAATTTGTTCTTAACTGACTTGCCTAGTAAAATAATATAATAATAATAATAATATATGCCATTTAGCAGACGCTTTTATCCAAAGCGACTTACAGTCATGTGTGCATACATTCTACGTATGGGTGGTCCCGGGGATCGAACCCACTACCCTGGCGTTACAAGCGCCATGCTCTACCAACTGAGCTACAGAAGGACCAGGTAAATTAAAACATTCCTGAAATATTATTTTGTTGAAGAATAATTTGATCTCTGAGAAATTAAACTCATTGATTGCACCCAAATTGGCCATTTTGATTTATAGGATTCATATAATCTTCAATAAATATAGTACTTAACATCTGATTTTGGACCATAATTCTTCCTAACAATGAGTAAGACATGAGGAATCAAATAAAATGATCAATAGCCACCCACAGACCCCGGCACACATTTACATTTAAGTCATTTAGCAGACGCTCTTATCCAGAGCGACTTACAAATTGGTGCATTCACCTTATGACATCCAGTGGAACAGCCACTTTACAATAGTGCATCTAAATCTTTTAGGGGGGTGAGAAGGATTACTTTATCCTATCCTAGGTATTCCTTAAAGAGGTGGGTGTCTCCGGAAGGTGGTGATTGACTCCGCTGTCCTGGCGTCGTGAGGGAGTTTGTTCCACCATTGGGGGGCCAGAGCAGCGAACAGTTTTGACTGGGCTGAGCGGGAACTGTACTTCCTCAGTGGTAGGGAGGCGAGCAGGCCAGAGGTGGATGAACGCAGTGCCCTTGTTTGGGTGTAGGGCCTGATCAGAGCCTGGAGGTACTGAGGTGCAGTTCCCCTCACAGCTCCGTAGGCAAGCACCATGGTCTTGTAGCGGATGCGAGCTTCAACTGGAAGCCAGTGGAGAGAGCGGAGGAGCGGGGTGACGTGAGAGAACTTGGGAAGGTTGAACACCAGACGGGCTGCGGCGTTCTGGATGAGTTGTAGGGGTTTAATGGCACAGGCAGGGAGCCCAGCCAACAGCGAGTTGCAGTAATCCAGACGGGAGATGACAAGTGCCTGGATTAGGACCTGCGCCACTTCCTGTGTGAGGCAGGGTCGTACTCTGCGGATGTTGTAGAGCATGAACCTACAGGAACGGGCCACCGCCTTGATGTTAGTTGAGAACGACAGGGTGTTGTCCAGGATCACCCCAACCCAACAACCAGTAGACAGTATCAGTTTCCCATGACAGGCAGGTAGCCTAGTGGTTAGAGAGGCAGGTAGCCTAGTGGTTAGAGAGGCAGGTAGCCTAGTGGTTAGAGCGTTGGGCCAGTAACTGAAAGGTTGCTAGATCAAATCCCTGAGCTGACAGGGTAAAAATCTGTCATTCTACCCCTGAACGAGGCAGTTACCCGGTAATAATTTGTTCTTAATGTTCTTAACTGACTATCCTAGTTAAATAAACTGTAGTATGGAACTGTTGCTAAGAGTATTGCTCCTTCATCCTCTGTAATGTATTCCCTGTGAGTCTGTTACTAAGAGTATTGCTCCTTCATCCTCTGTAATGTATTCCCTGTGAGTCTGTTGCTAAGAGTATTGCTCCTTCATCCTCTGTAATGTATTCCCTGTGAGTCTGTTGCTAAGAGTATTGCTCCTTCATCCTCTGTAATGTATTCCCTGTGAGTCTGTTGCTAAGAGTATTGCTCCTTCATCCTCTGTAATGTATTCCCTGTGAGTCTGTTGCTAAGAGTATTGCTCCTTCATCCTCTGTAATGTATTCCCTGTGAGTCTGGTGATGATTTTCTTCCCCTGTTTAGAGAAATTAGCCATTTATTTCATTCTTTACATTCAGACAGACAGACAGAAAAGCAGACAGACAGACAGAAAAGCAGACAGACAGACAGAAAAGCAGACAGACAGACAGAAAAGCAGACAGACAGGCAGACAGACAGACAGAAAAGCAGACAGACAGGCAGACAGAAAAGCAGACAGGCAGACAGACAGGCAGCCATTTATTTCATTCTTTACGGGTAAATGACTGTGAAAGTACCATGTTTTGCCAACTACATGCCTCTGTTACTGTCGCAACCACACCCTTTTATCAAGTTTGATGTTCTCTTATGTGGATCACATTCTCTTTGCAACTTTGGGTAGAAAACCAATAGCTTTTGCTCATGATAACAATAAATAGGATGTTATTTACTATATTTAATGGCCAATTTGAGTGCAGTCAATTAGCTTAATTTCTCAGAGATGAAATTAATGTCTCAGGAATGCTAATCTGTTTCTAACTACATAAAGGATTTCAGAACAATCTGAGATGGTGGGTGTCAAAACTCTTTCCGGTTGCTTTTTGAGGTGGAATGAATGCTATTTTGTCTAGTGAAGGCTAGGTTCCGGTTGTAATTTGTGTAGAGGAGAGACCCTTGCCCACAGATCACCACCGAATGAATCTATCCATGAAGCATCTTAGTGTAGGAGTGCTGCTTGAGACAAGACCATAGACTCCTCTGGTGTCTAGAGCCTGCCAGCCGAGAGACAAGACCATAGACTCCTATGGTGTCTAGAGCCTGCCAGCCTAGAGACAAGACCATAGACTCCTGTGGTGTCTAGAGCCAGCCAGCCTAGAGACAAGACCATAGACTCCTATGGTGTCTAGAGCCTGTCAGCCTAGAGACAAGACCATAGACTCCTATGGTGTCTAGAGCCTGCCAGCCGAGAGACAAGACTGTAGACTCCTGTGGTGTCTAGAGCCTGCCAGCCTAGAGACAAGACCATAGACTCCTATGGTGTCTAGAGCCTGTCAGCCTAGAGACAAGACCATAGACTCCTCTGGTGTCTAGAGCCTTCCAGCCTAGAGACAAGACCATAGACTCCTATGGTGTCTAGAGCCTTCCAGCCTAGAGACAAGACCATAGACTCCTATGGTGTCTAGAGCCTGCCAGCCTAGAGACAAGACCATAGACTCCTCTGGTGTCTAGAGCCTGCCAGCCTAGAGACAAGACCATAGACTCCTCTGGTGTCTAGAGCCTGCCAGCCTAGAGACAAGACCATAGACTCCTCTGGTGTCTAGAGCCTGCCAGCCTAGAGACAAGACCATAGACTCCTATGGTGTCTAGAGCCTGCCAGCCTAGAGACAAGACCATAGACTCCTCTGGTGTCTAGAGCCTGCCAGCCTAGAGACAAGACCATAGACTCCTATGGTGTCTAGAGCCTGCCAGCCTAGAGACAAGACCATAGACTCCTATGGTGTCTAGAGCCTGCCAGCCTAGAGACAAGACCATAGACTCCTGTGGTGTCTAGAGCCTGCCAGCCTAGAGACAAGACCATAGACTCCTGTGGTGTCTAGAGCCTGCCAGCCTAGAGACAAGACCATAGACTCCTATGGTGTCTAGAGCCTGCCAGCCTAGAGACAAGACCATAGACTCCTATGGTGTCTAGAGCCTGCCAGCCTAGAGACAAGACCATAGACTCCTCTGGTGTCTAGAGCCTGCCAGCCTAGAGACAAGACTGTAGACTCCTATGGTGTCTAGAGCCTGCCAGCCTAGAGACAAGACCATAGACTCCTCTGGTGTCTAGAGCCTGCCAGCCTAGAGACAAGACCATAGACTCCTATGGTGTCTAGAGCCAGCCAGCCTAGAGACAAGACCATAGACTCCTATGGTGTCTAGAGCCTGCCAGCCTAGAGACAAGACCATAGACTCCTATGGTGTCTAGAGCCTGCCAGCCAAGAGACAAGACTGTAGACTCCTGTGGTGTCTAGAGCCTGCCAGCCTAGAGACAAGACCATAGACTCCTATGGTGTCTAGAGCCTGCCAGCCTAGAGACAAGACCATAGACTCCTATGGTGTCTAGAGCCTGCCAGCCTAGAGACAAGACCATAGACTCCTATGGTGTCTAGAGCCTGCCAGCCTAGAGACAAGACTGTAGACTCCTATGGTGTCTAGAGCCTGCCAGCCTAGAGACAAGACCATAGACTCCTATGGTGTCTAGAGCCTGCCAGCCTAGAGACAAGACCATAGACTCCTATGGTGTCTAGAGCCTGCCAGCCTAGAGACAAGACCATAGACTCCTATGGTGTCTAGAGCCTGCCAGCCTAGAGACAAGACCATAGACTCCTATGGTGTCTAGAGCCTGTCAGCCTAGAGACAAGACCATAGACTCCTATGGTGTCTAGAGCCTGCCAGCCTAGAGACAAGACCATAGACTCCTATGGTGTCTAGAGCCTGCCAGCCTAGAGACAAGACCATAGACTCCTGTGGTGTCTAGAGCCTGCCAGCCTAGAGACAAGACCATAGACTCCTATGGTGTCTAGAGCCTGCCAGCCAAGAGACAAGACCATAGACTCCTATGGTGTCTAGAGCCTGCCAGCCTAGAGACAAGACTGTAGACTCCTATGGTGTCTAGAGCCTGCCAGCCTAGAGACAAGACCATAGACTCCTATGGTGTCTAGAGCCTGCCAGCCAAGAGACAAGACCATAGACTCCTATGGTGTCTAGAGCCTGCCAGCCGAGAGACAAGACCATAGACTCCTATGGTGTCTAGAGCCTGCCAGCCGAGAGACAAGACCATGACTCCTGGTGAAAGCCTAAAAAGACCATAGACTTATGGTGTCACCAGCAACATAATTGACTATTTGTCTAGAGCCTTCCAGCCTAAAAAGACCTGTTGATTGTCCCTTTAGCCTCAGACAAGACTGTAGACTCCTATGTTGTCTAGTGCCTTCCAGCCAAAACAAGACCATAGACTTATGGTGTCAGAGCCTGAGCCGACAAGACCATAGACTCCTATGGTGTCTAGAGCCTGCCAGCCGAGAACAAGACCATAGACTCCTATGGTGTCTAGAGCCTGCCAGCCTAGAGACAAGACCATAGACTCCTATGGTGTCTAGAGCCTGTCAGCAAAGACCAGACTCCTATGGTGTCTAATGCCAGAGACAAGACCATGTTCTGGTGATCTGTCCAAAGCAAGACAGACTCCTATGGTGTAATGCCAGCATGTTCTGTTGATCTGTCCAAGCCTAGCAAGACTGTAGACTGCCTATGGTGTCTAGAGCCTGCCAGCCAGAGACAAGACCAGCGTGTTCTGTTGAGCTGTCCAAACAAGACCAGAGTGTAATGCCAGCCTAGAGACAAGACTGTTGATCTGTCCAAAGCCAGCCTAGAGACAAGACCATAGACTCCTGTGGTGTCTGAGCCTTGAGCTGCCAGCCTAGAGACAAGACCAAAGCCCTGAGGTGTCTAGAGCCTGCCAGCCTAGAGACAAGACTGTAGACTCTATGGTGTGAGCTGCCCAGAGACAAGACCAGACTCCTCTGGTGTCTAGATGCCAGCCTAGAGACAAGACCATGACTTGATGGTGTCCAAGCCTGCAGCCTAGAGACAAGACCATAGACTCCTGTGGTGTCTGAGCCTGCCAGCCTAGAGACAAGACCATAGACTCCTGTGGTGTCTAATGCCAGCCTAGAGACAAGACTGTAGACTCCTATGGTGTCTAGAGCTGTCAGCCTAAGACAAGACCAGAGTGTAAGCCTGCCAGCCTAGAGACAAGACCATAGACTCCTTGGTGTCTGAGCCTGTCCAGCCTAGAGACAAGACCATAGACTCCTGTGGTGTTGAGCCTGCCAGCCTAGAGACAAGACTGTAGACTCCTCTGGTGTCTAGAGCCTGCCAGCCTAGAGACAAGACCATAGACTCCTCTGGTGTCTAGAGCCTGCCAGCCTAGAGACAAGACCATAGACTCCTATGGTGTAAGCCTGCCAGCCTAGAGACAAGACCATGACTCTGTGTCTAGAGCCTGCAGCCTAGAGACAAGACCATAGACTCCTCTGGTGTCTGAGCCTGCCAGCCTAGAGACAAGACCAGACTCCTATGGTGTCTAGAGCCTGAGCTGAGACAAGACCATAGAGGTGTCTAGAGCCTGCCAGCCTAGAGACAAGACCATGACTCCTATGATCTGAGCCTCCAGCCTAGAGACAAGACCATAGAGGTGTAATGCCAGCCTGAGACAAGACCATAGACTCTGTCCAAAGCCAGCCAGCCTGAGACAAGACCAGACTCCTGGTGTCTAGAGCCTCCAGTCTAGAGACAAGACCAGACTCCTCTGGTGTCTAGAGCCTGCCAGCCGAGAGACAAGACCATAGACTCCTATGGTGTCTGAGCTGTCAGCAAAAGACCAGACTCCTATGGTGTCTAATGCCAGCCTCGCTGTTCTGAAATAAAACATGATCTGCCACCACAACATAATTGACTATTTCAGAAGTTATAAAATACCTGTTGATTGTCCCTTTACTCACACAAGTTGTGTTCCCCAAAATGTAGCTTTGCAGTGAGACAAAGCCAGAGTGTAATGCCAGCGTGTTCTGTTGATCTGTCCAAAGCCAGAGTGTAATGCCAGCGTGTTCTGTTGATCTGTCCAAAGCCAGAGTGTAATGCCAGCATGTTCTGTTGATCTGTCCAAAGCCAGAGTGTAATGCCAGCGTGTTCTGTTGATCTGTCCAAAGCCAGAGTGTAATGCCAGCGTGTTCTGTTGATCTGTCCAAAGCCAGAGTGTAATGCCAGCGTGTTCTGTTGATCTGTCCAAAGCCAGAGTGTAATGCCAGCGTGTTCTGTTGATCTGTCCAAAGCCAGAGTGTAATGCCAGCATGTTCTGTTGATCTGTCCAAAGCCAGAGTGTAATGCCAGCGTGTTCTGTTGATCTGTCCAAAGCCAGAGTGTAATGCCAGCGTGTTCTGTTGATCTGTCCAAAGCCAGAGTGTAATGCCAGCGTGTTCTGTTGATCTGTCCAAAGCCAGAGTGTAATGCCAGCGTGTTCTGTTGATCTGTCCAAAGCCAGAGTGTAATGCCAGCGTGTTCTGTTGATCTGTCCAAAGCCAGTGTGTAATGCCAGCGTGTTCTGTTGATCTGTCCAAAGCCAGTGTGTAATGCCAGCGTGTTCTGTTGATCTGTCCAAAGCCAGAGTGTAATGCCAGCGTGTTCTGTTGATCTGTCCAAAGCCAGAGTGTAATGCCAGCGTGTTCTGTTGATCTGTCCAAAGCCAGAGTGTAATGCCAGCATGTTCTGTTGATCTGTCCAAAGCCAGAGTGTAATGCCAGCGTGTTCTGTTGATCTGTCCAAAGCCAGAGTGTAATGCCAGCGTGTTCTGTTGATCTGTCCAAAGCCAGAGTGTAATGCCAGCGTGTTCTGTTGATCTGTCCAAAGCCAGAGTGTAATGCCAGCGTGTTCTGTTGATCTGTCCAAAGCCAGAGTGTAATGCCAGCGTGTTCTGTTGATCTGTCCAAAGCCAGAGTGTAATGCCAGCGTGTTCTGTTGATCTGTCCAAAGCCAGTGTGTAATGCCAGCATGTTCTGTTGATCTGTCCAAAGCCAGAGTGTAATGCCAGCGTGTTCTGTTGATCTGTCCAAAGCCAGAGTGTAATGCCAGCGTGTTCTGTTGATCTGTCCAAAGCCAGAGTGTAATGCCAGCATGTTCTGTTGATCTGTCCAAAGCCAGAGTGTAATGCCAGCGTGTTCTGTTGATCTGTCCAAAGCCAGAGTGTAATGCCAGCATGTTCTGTTGATCTGTCCAAAGCCAGAGTGTAATGCCAGCGTGTTCTGTTGATCTGTCCAAAGCCAGAGTGTAATGCCAGCGTGTTCTGTTGATCTGTCCAAAGCCAGAGTGTAATGCCAGCGTGTTCTGTTGATCTGTCCAAAGCCAGAGTGTAATGCCAGCGTGTTCTGTTGATCTGTCCAAAGCCAGAGTGTAATGCCAGCGTGTTCTGTTGATCTGTCCAAAGCCAGAGTGTAATGCCAGCGTGTTCTGTTGATCTGTCCAAAGCCAGAGTGTAATGCCAGCGTGTTCTGTTGATCTGTCCAAAGCCAGAGTGTAATGCCAGCGTGTTCTGTTGATCTGTCCAAAGCCAGAGTGTAATGCCAGCGTGTTCTGTTGATCTGTCCAAAGCCAGAGTGTAATGCCAGCGTGTTCTGTTGATCTGTCCAAAGCCAGAGTGTAATGCCAGCGTGTTCTGTTGATCTGTCCAAAGCCAGAGTGTAATGCCAGCGTGTTCTGTTGATCTGTCCAAAGCCAGAGTGTAATGCCAGCGTGTTCTGTTGATCTGTCCAAAGCCAGAGTGTAATGCCAGCGTGTTCTGTTGATCTGTCCAAAGCCAGAGTGTAATGCCAGCGTGTTCTGTTGATCTGTCCAAAGCCAGAGTGTAATGCCAGCATGTTCTGTTGATCTGTCCAAAGCCAGAGTGTAATGCCAGCGTGTTCTGTTGATCTGTCCAAAGCCAGAGTGTAATGCCAGCGTGTTCTGTTGATCTGTCCAAAGCCAGAGTGTAATGCCAGCGTGTTCTGTTGATCTGTCCAAAGCCAGAGTGTAATGCCAGCGTGTTCTGTTGATCTGTCCAAAGCCAGAGTGTAATGCCAGCATGTTCTGTTGATCTGTCCAAAGCCAGAGTGTAATGCCAGCGTGTTCTGTTGATCTGTCCAAAGCCAGAGTGTAATGCCAGCGTGTTCTGTTGATCTGTCCAAAGCCAGAGTGTAATGCCAGCGTGTTCTGTTGATCTGTCCAAAGCCAGAGTGTAATGCCAGCGTGTTCTGTTGATCTGTCCAAAGCCAGAGTGTAATGCCAGCGTGTTCTGTTGATCTGTCCAAAGCCAGAGTGTAATGCCAGCGTGTTCTGTTGATCTGTCCAAAGCCAGAGTGTAATGCCAGCGTGTTCTGTTGATCTGTCCAAAGCCAGAGTGTAATGCCAGCGTGTTCTGTTGATCTGTCCAAAGCCAGAGTGTAATGCCAGCGTGTTCTGTTGATCTGTCCAAAGCCAGAGTGTAATGCCAGCGTGTTCTGTTGATCTGTCCAAAGCCAGAGTGTAATGCCAGCGTGTTCTGTTGATCTGTCCAAAGCCAGAGTGTAATGCCAGCATGTTCTGTTGATCTGTCCAAAGCCAGAGTGTAATGCCAGCGTGTTCTGTTGATCTGTCCAAAGCCAGAGTGTAATGCCAGCGTGTTCTGTTGATCTGTCCAAAGCCAGAGTGTAATGCCAGCGTGTTCTGTTGATCTGTCCAAAGCCAGAGTGTAATGCCAGCGTGTTCTGTTGATCTGTCCAAAGCCAGAGTGTAATGCCAGCGTGTTCTGTTGATCTGTCCAAAGCCAGAGTGTAATGCCAGCGTGTTCTGTTGATCTGTCCAAAGCCAGAGTGTAATGCCAGCATGTTCTGTTGATCTGTCCAAAGCCAGAGTGTAATGCCAGCGTGTTCTGTTGATCTGTCCAAAGCCAGAGTGTAATGCCAGCGTGTTCTGTTGATCTGTCCAAAGCCAGAGTGTAATGCCAGCATGTTCTGTTGATCTGTCCAAAGCCAGAGTGTAATGCCAGCGTGTTCTGTTGATCTGTCCAAAGCCAGAGTGTAATGCCAGCGTGTTCTGTTGATCTGTCCAAAGCCAGAGTGTAATGCCAGCGTGTTCTGTTGATCTGTCCAAAGCCAGAGTGTAATGCCAGCGTGTTCTGTTGATCTGTCCAAAGCCAGAGTGTAATGCCAGCGTGTTCTGTTGATCTGTCCTAATCCAGAGTGTAATGCCAGCATGTTCTGTTGATCTGTCCAAAGCCAGAGTGTAATGCCAGCGTGTTCTGTTGATCTGTCCAAAGCCAGAGTGTAATGCCAGCGTGTTCTGTTGATCTGTCCAAAGCCAGAGTGTAATGCCAGCGTGTTCTGTTGATCTGTCCAAAGCCAGAGTGTAATGCCAGCGTGTTCTGTTGATCTGTCCAAAGCCAGAGTGTAATGCCAGCGTGTTCTGTTGATCTGTCCTAATCCAGAGTGTAATGCCAGCATGTTCTGTTGATCTGTCCAAAGCCAGAGTGTAATGCCAGCGTGTTCTGTTGATCTGTCCAAAGCCAGAGTGTAATGCCAGCGTGTTCTGTTGATCTGTCCAAAGCCAGAGTGTAATGCCAGCGTGTTCTGTTGATCTGTCCAAAGCCAGAGTGTAATGCCAGCGTGTTCTGTTGATCTGTCCAAAGCCAGAGTGTAATGCCAGCGTGTTCTGTTGATCTGTCCAAAGCCAGAGTGTAATGCCAGCGTGTTCTGTTGATCTGTCCAAAGCCAGAGTGTAATGCCAGCGTGTTCTGTTGATCTGTCCAAAGCCAGAGTGTAATGCCAGCGTGTTCTGTTGATCTGTCCAAAGCCAGAGTGTAATGCCAGCGTGTTCTGTTGATCTGTCCAAAGCCAGAGTGTAATGCCAGCGTGTTCTGTTGATCTGTCCAAAGCCAGAGTGTAATGCCAGCGTGTTCTGTTGATCTGTCCAAAGCCAGAGTGTAATGCCAGCGTGTTCTGTTGATCTGTCCAAAGCCAGAGTGTAATGCCAGCGTGTTCTGTTGATCTGTCCAAAGCCAGAGTGTAATGCCAGCGTGTTCTGTTGATCTGTCCAAAGCCAGAGTGTAATGCCAGCGTGTTCTGTTGATCTGTCCAAATCCAGAGTGTAATGCCAGCGTGTTCTGTTGATCTGTCCAAAGCCAGAGTGTAATGCCAGCGTGTTCTGTTGATCTGTCCAAAGCCAGAGTGTAATGCCAGCATGTTCTGTTGATCTGTCCAAAGCCAGAGTGTAATGCCAGCGTGTTCTGTTGATCTGTCCAAAGCCAGAGTGTAATGCCAGCATGTTCTGTTGATCTGTCCAAAGCCAGAGTGTAATGCCAGCGTGTTCTGTTGATCTGTCCTAATCCAGAGTGTAATGCCAGCGTGTTCTGTTGATCTGTCCAAAGCCAGAGTGTAATGCCAGCGTGTTCTGTTGATCTGTCCTAATCCAGAGTGTAATGCCAGCGTGTTCTGTTGATCTGTCCAAAGCCAGAGTGTAATGCCAGCGTGTTCTGTTGATCTGTCCAAAGCCAGAGTGTAATGCCAGCATGTTCTGTTGATCTGTCCAAAGCCAGAGTGTAATGCCAGCGTGTTCTGTTGATCTGTCCAAAGCCAGAGTGTAATGCCAGCGTGTTCTGTTGATCTGTCCAAAGCCAGAGTGTAATGCCAGCGTGTTCTGTTGATCTGTCCAAAGCCAGAGTGTAATGCCAGCGTGTTCTGTTGATCTGTCCAAAGCCAGAGTGTAATGCCAGCGTGTTCTGTTGATCTGTCCAAAGCCAGAGTGTAATGCCAGCGTGTTCTGTTGATCTGTCCAAAGCCAGAGTGTAATGCCAGCATGTTCTGTTGATCTGTCCAAAGCCAGAGTGTAATGCCAGCGTGTTCTGTTGATCTGTCCTAATCCAGAGTGTAATGCCAGCGTGTTCTGTTGATCTGTCCAAAGCCAGAGTGTAATGCCAGCGTGTTCTGTTGATCTGTCCAAAGCCAGAGTGTAATGCCAGCGTGTTCTGTTGATCTGTCCAAATCCAGAGTGTAATGCCAGCGTGTTCTGTTGATCTGTCCAAAGCCAGAGTGTAATGCCAGCGTGTTCTGTTGATCTGTCCAAAGCCAGAGTGTAATGCCAGCGTGTTCTGTTGATCTGTCCTAATCCAGAGTGTAATGCCAGCGTGTTCTGTTGATCTGTCCAAAGCCAGAGTGTAATGCCAGCGTGTTCTGTTGATCTGTCCAAAGCCAGAGTGTAATGCCAGCATGTTCTGTTGATCTGTCCAAAGCCAGAGTGTAATGCCAGCGTGTTCTGTTGATCTGTCCAAAGCCAGAGTGTAATGCCAGCGTGTTCTGTTGATCTGTCCAAAGCCAGAGTGTAATGCCAGCGTGTTCTGTTGATCTGTCCTAATCCAGAGTGTAATGCCAGCGTGTTCTGTTGATCTGTCCAAAGCCAGAGTGTAATGCCAGCGTGTTCTGTTGATCTGTCCAAAGCCAGAGTGTAATGCCAGCGTGTTCTGTTGATCTGTCCAAAGCCAGAGTGTAATGCCAGCGTGTTCTGTTGATCTGTCCAAAGCCAGAGTGTAATGCCAGCGTGTTCTGTTGATCTGTCCAAAGCCAGAGTGTAATGCCAGCATGTTCTGTTGATCTGTCCTAATCCAGAGTGTAATGCCAGCATGTTCTGTTGATCTGTCCTAATCCTGCAATAATACTTATAATTTCCTTCCTCTCAAAGCAAATGGTGATGAGCCTTCGTGTTTCAGAGCTACAAGTGTTACTAGGCTACGCAGGACGCAACAAACACGGCCGCAAACACGAACTGTTGACCAAAGCCCTGCACCTCCTTAAGGCCGGCTGCAGCCCCGCTGTCCAGATGAAGGTGAAGGAGCTGTACAGACGCCGCTTCCCCACCAAGATGGTGTCTCCGGTGGACCTGGCCCTGCCCAGTGTCCACTCCACCCTGTCTGGAGGCCTCACCTCGCTGGGGTTTGACAGCCACGGGTCCCCCTCGCCCCTCTCCCTGCTTGGGCCCAAACACGAGCTGGGCCTGCCCCACCTGCCCTCCTCCCTTCACCCCGTACACCCTGACGTCACGCTGCAGAGACTGCCCTTTTATGACATGCTGGATGAGCTCATCAAACCCACCAGCCTGGGTGAGTAGTCTGGTGCATGTCTGTCTGTCTGGCTTCTCATGTGATAGAATTCAACAGTGTGCAGGTGGTATCTTTCTTTAATCAATTTACCGTTTGTACTCTGCACCTGCAATTAAGTGGATGGACCAAATGTGCTTCCGTGTCATTGTCTGTCTTGGTACGGTGAGTTGGCTGAGTCTTCATCCTCTCTCTGTGTGCTTTTGTCCCCAGCCTCAGACAACAGTCAGCGGTTTCAGGAGACGTGTTATGCCTTCGCACTGACACCTCAGCAGGTCCAGCAGATCAGCAGCTCCATGTAAGACTGGCGGGGGGTATGTTAGAGGATGGGGGAGGGGGTTTATTTTATTAGAGGATGGGGATGGGGGGTTGTTAGAGGATGGGGATGGGGGGTTGTTAGAGGATGGGGATGGGGGAGGGGTGGTTTGGGGGGATGGGGGGGATGGTTTGGGGATGGGGGATGGGGGGTTGTTAGAGGATGGGGATGGGGGTTGTTAGAGGATGGGGATGGGGGTGGTTTGGGGATGGGGGGTTGTTAGAGGATGGGGATGGGGGTTGTTAGAGGATGGGGATGGGGGTGGTTTGGGGATGGGGGAGGGGGGGATGGTTTGGGGATGGGGGTTGTTAGAGGATGGGGATGGGGGTTGGGATGGGGGTGGTTTGGGGAGGGGGGGAGAGGATTGGAGGATGGGGGTTAGAGGATGGGGGTGTAGAGGATGGGGGTTAGAGGATGGGGGGTTAGAGGATGGGGGTTAGGGATGGGGACAGGAAGGAGAGTGGAGGGGATTAGGGAAGGTGAGGAGAGAATAGGAGAGGGGATGGAGGGGAGGAAAGGGAAAGAGAGTTGAGTGGAAGGGGGGCGGGAGACGAGATAATAGGAGAGTGGAGGGTGGTAGGGAGAATAGCGGAGTGGAAGGGGGAGGGGAGTGGAGAATAGTTTGAGGATTGGGGAGGGGGGGTTAGAGGATAGGGGACAGGAAGGAGAGGGGGAGGATAGGGGACCGGGAGGAAAGGGAATGAGAGTTGAGAGGGGGGGCGGGAGGAGAGAGAATAGAGTGGGGGAGGGGGAGAGAATAAGAGAGTGGGGGAGGGGAGTGTGAAAGGAGAATTAAGGACTGACCGCTGTACATGATGCCCCTATCTAAAGCAATAAAACACACAGAACCACAGAGAGTGTCTGTCTTTACAGTATCTCCCTCAGATAAGGATGTTACTGGTTTCAAATCATACTCGCGCTAGGAGTTATTCTCCTTATGAAAAATAACATAGACATGGAAGAAATACAGTTTATAAACTGCAAGTCGATTGGATAATGCATGTTCTATTTGGAAGTCATGTTTATTCTCACTTTGCTGGACTTCTCACCTAAGTCTGCCTGTCTGCCTGTCTGTCTGCCTGTCTGTCTGCCTGTCTGTCTGTCTGTCTGTCTGTCTGTCTGTCTGCCTGTCTCTGTCTGCCTGCCTGTCTCTGTCTGCCTGTCTGTCTGTCTGCCTGTCTGTCTGCCTGCCTGTCTGTCTGTCTGCCTGTCTCTGTCTGCCTGTCTGTCTGCCTGCCTGTCTCTGTCTGTCTGTCTCTGTCTGTGTCTGTCTGCCTGTCTGTCTGTCTGCCTGCCTGTCTCTGTCTGCCTGTCTCTGTC